>NC_036858.1:66501548-66545923 GCF_002910315.2 Salvelinus sp. IW2-2015 | reverse complement strand
TTAACAGACACATCTCAACATAAACCGATCAGAGAAGAACTGCGTGAATCAGGCCTTCATGGTTGAATTACTGCAAAAAAACCACTGGACACCAATAATAAGAAGATACTTGCTTGGGCCAAGAAACAGCAGCATTGGACATTAGACCGGTGGAAATCTGTCCTTTGTCTTATGAGTCCATATTCAGATTTTTGGTTCCAACCGCTGTGTCTTTTGAGACGCAGAGTAGATGAACGGATGATCTCCGCATGTATGGTCCCCACCATGAATCACGGAGATGGTGTGAGATGTGGGATGTTGGGGAGTGCTTTGCTGGTGACATTGTCAGTGATTTATTTTGAATTCAAGCACACTTAACCTGCATGTCTACCATAGCATTCTGCAGCGATACGCCATCCATCTGTTCGCTTAGTCCCACTATCATTTGTTTTTGAACAGGACAATGACCCAACACACCTCCAGGCTTTGTAAGGGCTTTATTTCCAAGAAGAGGGAGTGACGCGTGCTGCATCAGATGACCTGGCCTCCCCAATCACCCAACCTCACTCAACTGAGATGGTTTGGATGGGAGTTGGACCGCAGAGTGAAGGAAAAGCAGTCAACAAAGTGCTCAGCACATGTGAATTTCCTTCAAGAATGTTGGAAAAGCATTCCAGGTGAAGCTTGTTGAGAGAATGCCAAGAGAGTTCAAAGCTGTTTTGATTTGTTTAACACTTTTTTGTTACCACATGATTCCATATGTTTTATTTTATAGTTTTGATGTCTTAACTATTGTTCTACAATGTAGAAAATAATAAAAAATAAAGGAAACTGGAATGAGTAGGTGTGTCAACTTTTTACTGTACTGTATGTCAGTTACTGACTTCTCAAATGTCTGTACCCATACACTCTGAACTTTCACATCAAGTTTGGGTTTAGCAAATATTGTTCAATAGACTGTTTAGCTCCGCTTCAACTGCTTTTGTGATTGCCACTTTATTTCTCCGTCTCCTCTTTGAACAATTGTAGATAGCCCAATTGTGTTCCTGAATGGTATACTACATAACAGGATCAATGAGTATACCCTCTGGCGTCAGCTTCTTGTTTGTCCTGAATGGTATCTACATAACAGGATCAATGGTATACCTCTGCGTTCAGCGTTCCATGTTTGTTCCTGATGGTATACTACATAACAGGATCAATGAGATACCCCTCTGGGTTCAGCGTTACTGTTTGTTCCTGAATGTATACTATATAACAGGATCAATGAGTATACCCCTCTGGCGTTCAGCATTCCCCTGTTGTCTAATGTATATACTACTAAAACAGATCAATGAGTATACCTCTGCTTCAGCATTCCCCTGTTTGTTCCCTGAATGTATACTACATAACAGGAATCAATGAGTATACCCTCTGGCGTTCAGCGTTCCACGTTTGTTCCTGAATTGGTATACTACATAACAGGATCAATGAGTATACCCCTCTGCGCTTCACTTACCTGTTTGTTCCTGAATGTATACTACATAACAGGATCAATGAGTATACCCCTCTGCGT
This sequence comes from Salvelinus sp. IW2-2015, assembly GCF_002910315.2. NCBI lineage: Eukaryota > Metazoa > Chordata > Actinopteri > Salmoniformes > Salmonidae > Salvelinus > Salvelinus sp. IW2-2015. The sequence continues at coordinate 66,544,389 of NC_036858.1, read as the reverse complement.
TCACGTTCCCTGTTTGTTCGTGAATGTATACTACTAACAGATCAATGAGTATACCCTCTGGGTTCAGCGTTACCTGTTTGTTCTGAATGGTATACTACAATAACAGGATCAATGAGATATACCACTCTGGCTTTCACGCGTTACCTGTTTGTTCCTGAATGGTATACTACATAACAGGATCAATGAGTATACCCCTCTGCGCGTTCAGCATTCCGTTGCCTGTTTTTTCTTCCTGAATGGTATACTACATAAACAGGATCAATGAGATATACCCCTTCTGGCGTTCAGCGTTTACCTGTTGTGTTCCTGAATGGTATAAATACATAACAAGATCAATGAGTATACCCCTCTCGGGTTCAGCTTACCTGTTTGTTCCTGAATGGATACTACATAACAGATCAATGATTATACCCTCTGGCGTTCAGCCTACCTGTTGTTCTGAATGGTATACTACATAACAGGATCAATGAGTATTACCCCCTGGCGTTCAGGCGTTCCCTGTTGTTCCCTGAATGGTATACTACATAACAGGATCAATGAGTATTACCCCTCTGGCGTTCAGCGTTCCCTGTTTGTTCCTGAATGTATACTACATAACAGATCGAATGAGTATACCCCTCTGGCATTCAGCATTCCCTGTTTGTTCCCTGAATGGTATACTACATAAACAGATCAATGAGATAACCCCTCTGCTGTGTGGTCAGCGTTCCCCTGTTTTTTTGCTGAACGCCAGAGGGGTATACTCATTGATCCTGTTATGTAGTATACCATTCAGGAACACAATTGGGCTATCTACAATGTTCAAGCAGGAGACGGAGAAATAAAAGTGGCAATCACAAAAGCAGTTGAAGCGGAGCTAAACAAGTCTATTGAACAAATATTTTGCTAAACCCAAACTTGATGTGAAAGTTCAGAGTGTATGGGTTACAGACATTTGAGAAGTCAGTAACTGACATACAGTACCAGTAAAAAGTTGACACACCTACTCATTCCAGTTTCCTTTATTTTTTATTATTTTCTACATTGTAGAACAATAGTTAAGACATCAAAACTATAAAATAAAACATATGGAATCATGTGGTAACCAAAAAAGTGTTAAACAAATCAAAACAGCTTTGAACTCTCTTGGCATTCTCTCAACCAGCTTCACCTGGAATGCTTTTCCAACATTCTTGAAGGAAATCCCACATGTGCTGAGCACTTGTTGACTGCTTTTCCTTCACTCTGCGGTCCAACTCATCCCAAACCATCTCAGTTGAGTTGAGGTTGGGTGATTGGGGAGGCCAGGTCATCTGATGCAGCACGCCGTCACTCTCCTTCTTGGAAATAAAGCCCTTACAAAGCCTGGAGGTGTGTTGGGTCATTGTCCTGTTCAAAAACAAATGATAGTGGGACTAAGCGCAAACCAGATGGGATGGCGTATCGCTGCAGAATGCTATGGTAGACATGCAGGTTAAGTGTGCTTGAATTCAAAATAAATCACTGACAATGTCACCAGCAAAGCACTCCCACACCATCACACCATCTCACACCATCTCCTCCGTGATTCATGGTGGGGACCATACATGCGGAGATCATCCGTTCATCTACTCTGCGTCTCAAAAGACACAGCGGTTGGAACCAAAAATCTGAAATATGGACTCATCAGACCAAAGGACAGATTTCCACCGGTCTAATGTCCAATGCTGCTGTTTCTTGGCCCAAGCAAGTATCTTCTTATTATTGGTGTCCTTTAGTAGTGGTTTCTTTGCAGTAATTCAACCATGAAGGCCTGATTCACGCAGTCTCCTCTGATCGGTTTATGTTGAGATGTGTCTGTTACTTGAACTCTGTGAAGCATTTATTTGGCCTGCAATTTCTGAGGCTGGTAACTCTAATGAACTTATCCTCTGCAGCAGAGGTAACTGTGGTCTTCCTTTCCTTTGGATGTTCTCATGAGAGCCTATTTCATCATAGTGCTTGATGGGTTTTGCGACTGCACTTGGGCTCCTGAGTGGTACAGCGGTCTAAGGCACTGCATCTCAGTGCTAGAGGCGTCACTACATACACCCTCGTTCGAATCCAGTCTTGATCACAACCTGCCGTGATTGAGAGTCCCATAGGGCGGCGCAAAATTGGCCCAGTGTCGTCTGGGTTTGGCCGGTGTAGGCAGTCATTGTAAATAAGAATTTGTTATTAACTGACTTTCATAGTTGAGTAAAAAAAAAAATTAAGAAACTTTCAAAGTTCCTGACATTTTCCGGATTGACTGACCTTAATTTCTTAATTGAAATGCATTCCAGGTGACTACCTCATGAAGCTGGTTGAGAGAATGCCAAGAGGGTGCAAAGCTGTCATCAAGGCAAAGGGTGGCTACTTTGAAGAATCTAAAATACACAATATATTTTTATTTGTTTAACACTTTTTGGCTACTACATAATCCCATATGTGTTATTTCATAGTTGTGTTGTCTTTACTATTATTCTACAATGTAGAAAATAGTACAAAATAAAGAAAAACCATGGAATGAGTAGGTGTGTCCAAACTTTTGACTGGTACTGTAGGTGCTCAGATGACTGAGCTGGAGTAGATGCAGGAATCTCTTACCTCTGAAAATAATACCTGAAGAAAACCTCTGGAGGGAGACAAACAGCAGAGAGTGCAATAGGCTTTATTCCTTACAGTCACATGATATACAGGCCTACTCTGTTGTGGACACAGATATGATGTTGTGGTTGTAATGTTTGGAAATATTTTTATAGTTTAAGGGCTATCCAAGTTCACCTGCCCTTGGCTATAGCCTACATACATACCATCACTTGGAGAGTATGGAATCAGCTTTGGCTGTGTTAGGTTTTAAAGTGTTTTATTACGTAAAGGTTAAAACATTTATAATAAAACAGTATTAGTTCAAATATAACATTTTCATTTAGGTTGATATAATGAAACATGTACAATGTCCAAGGTATACTGTTTTCTTTCTTTAAATACCATAAAACCTTATAAAGATATTTTTTTCAAGTTATAAGAATAGATATGAATAGAATATGAAGGGCTGGTTTCCTGGGACCTCACTTATAAAAATGTTCTTAGATTTATACTTGAACGTAGTCGTGAGATCATTTCCAACGGTGTGCTTACGTTCGATTCATAAAAGATACTGAGCATAAAAAAACCTTGCTTATGCAGGTTCTAAGAGGCCCATTTGTAACTTACGCACCTGTGATCTAAAATTCTAAAATTAACTTAAAATTGACAGGAGCTGAACATGCCTTACAATCAGCGATTTCCCCTTATAGAATGCTAGCACAAATGAGGGTTTAGTCAGGAATAGCCATGGATCATCATGCGCATAAAGAATGTATTCCGGTCTCTGAAAACTCTCTCCCTGTCACGCTAGTTGAAAGATGGATTGGACCAAGGTGCAGCGTGGTAGGCGTACATTTTCCTTTATTTAATGAACACCGAAGAAAAACAACAAAATACCAAACGAAACGTGAAGCTAAATAATAGTGCTGACATGCAACTATCCATAGACAAGATCCCACAATCTAAGGTGGGAAAAAGGGCTGCCTAAGTATGATCCCCAATCAGAGACAACGATAAACAGCTGCCTCTGATTGGGAACCATACTAGGCCAACAAAGAAATAGAAACATAGATTTGCCCACCCAAGTCACACCCTGACCTAACCAAATAGAGAATAAAAAAGGCTCTCTAAGGTCAGGGTGTGACACTCCCTTCTAAAAGCATGGTTTTCAATGTCTTCCAATAACGCAAGAACAGCCATGGTTACTTTTAAAAAATTTGACACACTATTTATAGAACATCGCATCCTGTTTTTGATTCAAAACACCTTGCGTCTGGCAATGAATTCCTCACACCTTTGATAATTCCTAACAAATTCTTCATAAAGCTAATGCAAAGTTTACCACAGACTTGGACGCATATGCGTCTCAAACTGCAATACCCCTACATAACCAGCATAGAAATCACTTACGTCAAGTCTAGACTTAGCGTAGGGATAAGATCATTTCCACATCTAAGTAAGGTTTTATTAATAACAACTTATAAACTCAGCAAAAAAGAAAGGTCCCTTTTTCAGGACCATGTCTTTCAAAGATAATTCGTAAAAATACAAATAACTTCACAGATCTTCATTGTAAAGGGTTTTAACACTGTTTCCCATGCTTGTTCAATGAACCATAAACAATTAGTGAACATGCACCTGTGGAACGGTCGTTAACTTCTTTGGAGTAGGGGGCAGTATTTTCACGTCCAGATGAAAAGCATGCCCAGAGTAAACGGCCTGCTACAAAGCCAGAAAAACTAGAATATGCATATTATTAGTAGATTTGAATAGAAAACACTCTGAAGTTTCTAAAACTGTTTGAATGATGTCTGTGCGTATAACAGAACTCATATGGCAAGCAAAATCCTGAGAAGAAATCCAACCAGGAAGTGGGAAATCTGAGGTTGATGGATTTTCAACTCAGCTCCTATTGAAGATACAGTGGGATATTGGTAATGTTGCACTTCCTAAGGCTGTCTGATGCTTATCCTGTTAGGGCTGCAAGGCAAAGTGTTGAGTAGCCAGTGAAATCGTGCCCATTTCAAACGGCCTCCTACTCAAATCTTGCTCGTACAATATGAATATTATTATTCTTTTTGGATAGAAAACACTTTCTAGTTTCTAAAAGAGTTGGAATTATTTCTCTGAGTGAAACAGAAGTCCTTCTGCAGCACTTTTCCTGAACCAGGAAGTGAAATGTCAGAAATCCGATGCTCTTTTCAACATGATGCCTATATATGGTCTTGACACTTAGGAGTCTGCTGACACTCTATACGCCTTCCTATTGGTGTAAAGAGGATGTCAGGAGAATAATTTTTTGTGCTCATCTTGTCCTGTGGTGGAAAAAAACCTATTTCTTTGCCGTGAGCGTCCACTTCCGGTACTCTGAAGGAAGTGGGATTGACTTCTGTTTTGCCTTCTTAATGAACGGCTAACATCTCCGGCTCGAATTTTTTTTTGATACATGTGACAATATCATCGTAATGTATGTTTTTCAAATATAGTTTAATCAGATTATTGAAACTTTATTCGGGAGTTTTGCCGTGTTCCGTCCCTCTGACTGTGTTTACGTTGGAGAAATTTATGCACTCGGCTCGTGCCAATGCTAATTGAAGAGGGAAATGTGCCATTCTAAATCGAAACAACGACTCATCTGGACAGAGGACACCTTCTTCAACCTTCTGATGAAAGATCAGCCAAAGTAAGACTCATTTTATGATGTTATTTCATATATCTGTCGTGCATGTGAACGGGTCGTGGGCGCCCAATGTGTCTCTCTATTGTGGCTACGCGCTAATATAGCGATACATTTTGTTTTCGCTGTAAAACATTTTATAAATYGGAAATATTGTTTGGAATCACAAGTTGCCTATCTTTCAATTGCTGCAAACTATATATTTTTCGGAAATGTTTTATGACGAGTAATTAGCTAATTGACGTTGGTGTCTGTAAATATTATGGCTGCTTTCGGTGCACTTTCTGAGTGTAGCTGAAATGTAAAATATGATTTATACCTGAAATATGCACATTTTTTGAAAAAAAATATGCTATACAATAAATATGTTATCAGACTGTCATCTAATGAATTTGTTTCTTGGTTAGTGGCTATTTATATCTTTATTTGGTCGAATTTGTGATAGCACCTGATGGAGTAAGAAACTGATGGAGTTAGAAAAGTGGTGGCATTTGCTAACGTGGTTAGCTAATAGATTTACATATTTTGTCTTCCCTGTAAAACATTTTAATATCGGACATGTTGGTTTGATTCACAAGAAGTTTATCTTTCATCTGGTGTCTTGGACTTGTTAATGTGTGAAAGTTAAATATTTAAAAAAAATTGCTTTTGAATTGCGCGCCCTGCACTTGAGCTGGATGTTGTCATAAGTGTACCGGTGTCGGGCTGCACCCCAAACAGGTTAAACTGTGAAGTGGAGGCGAATGAGAGGGGAATGAGCCAGAGGTCTGCCAGCAGCCATGAGCTGACCATGCTCTGTCCATGCGTGTTCACATGAGAGTTCGCTCCCGTTCCATTTGCTTTTCTGAAGAAAAAGGAATTCTCCGGTTGGAACATTTTTTAAGAATTATGTTAAAAACATCCTAAAGATTGATTCAATACTTCGTTTGTCATGTTTTTAATGACTGTAATATAACTTTTTTTTACTTTTCGTCTGTAATTTCCGCTGGACTTGCCCACGCGTTGTGAGTTTGGAAAGTGTACTGAACGCTAGAACAACAAGGAGGAATTTGGACATAAATGATGGTTATTATCGAACAAAACAAACATTTATCATGGAACTGGGATTCCTGGGAGTGCATTCTGATGAGGATCATCAAAGGTAAGTGAATGTTTATAATGTTATTTCTTACTTCTGTTTACTGCAAAATATGGTGGATATATTTGTGTCTTGATTGGGCTCTGAGCGCCGACTCAGATTATTGCATGGTTTGCTTTTTCCGTAAAGCTTTTTTGAAATCGTGCATCTAAAATTCCATGCATAGCAGTTGTATCTTTTAGCAATGTTTATTATGAGTATTCCTGTAAATTAATTTTGCTCTCTGCAAAATCAAAGGATGTTTTGGAACTTCTGAACGTAACGCGCCAATGTAAACTCAGATTGTTGGATATAAATATGAACTTTACCGAACAAAACATACATTTACTTCCGGCGCCGAAAAGAGATGGCCGCCTCGCTTCGCGTTCCTTGGAAAATATGCAGTATTTTGTTTTTTTATGTGTTATTTCTTACATCGGTACCCCAGGTAATCTTAGGTTTCATTACATACAGTCGGGAGGAACTACTGAATATACGATTAACGTCAACTCATCATCGTTCCTACCAGGAATATGACTTCCCGAAACGGATCCAGTGTTTTGCCTTCCACCCAATACAATGGATCTGATCCCAGCCGGCGCCCTGTGCGACGCCGTAAAAGGGGCAAACGAGGCGGTCTCGTGGTCAGGCTTCGGAGACGGGCACATCGGCTCCACTCCCTAGCATACTACTCGCCAATGTCCAGTCTCTTGACAATAAGGTTGATGAAATCCGAGCACGGGTAGCATTCCAGAGAGCATCAGGGATTGCAACGTGCTCTGCTTCACGGAAACATGGCTAACTCAAGAGACGCTAACGGAGTCGGTGCAGCCAGCTGGTTTCTTCATGCATCGCGCCGACAGAAACAAACATCTTTCTGGTAAAAGAGGGGCGGGGGGGTATGCTTATATTAACGAGACGTGGTGTGATCATCATAACAACACACAGGAACTCAAGTCATTCTGTTCACCTGATCTAGAACTCCTCACAATCAAATGTCGACCGCATTATCTACCAAGGGAATTCTCTTCAATCATAATCACAGCCGTATATATTCCCCCCAAGCAGACACATCGATGGCCCTGAACGAACTTTATCTGACTCTTTGTAAACTGGAAACACACACCCCTGAGGCTGCATTCATCGTAGCTGGGGATTTTAACAAGGCTAATCTAAAAACAAAACTCCCTAAATTCTATCAGCATCGATTTGTGCTACCAGGGCTGGAAAAACCCTAGATCATTGTTTATACTAATTTCCGCGACGCATATAAGGCCCTCCCCGCCCCCCTTTCGGAAAAGCTGACCACGACTCCATTTTGTTGATTCCAGCCTACAAACAGAAACTAAAAAACAAGCTCCCGCGCTCAGGTCTGTTCAACGCTGGTCCGACCAATCTGAATCCACGTTTCAAGACTGCTTCGATCACGCGGATTGGAATATGTTCCGCATTGCGTCCAACAACAATATTGACGAATATGCTGATTCGGTGAGCGAGTTCATTAGGAAGTGCATTGACGATGTCGTACCCACAGCAACGATTAAAACATTCCCAAACCAGAAACCGTGGATTGACGGCAGCATTCGCGTGAAACTGAAAGCGCGAACCACTGCTTTTAACCAGGGCAAGGTGACCGGAAGCATGACCGAATACAAACAGTGTAGCTATTCTCTCCGCAAGGCAATCAAACAGGCTAAGTCCCAGTACAAAGACAAAATCGAGTCGCAATTCAACAGCTCAGACACAAGAGGTATGTGGCAGGGTCTACAGTCAATCACGGATTACAAAAGAAAACCAGCCCCGTCCGGACCAGGATGTCTTGCTCCCAGACAGGCTAAACAACTTTTTTGCCCGCTTTGAGGACATACAGTGCCACTGACACGCCCCCTACCAAAACCTGCGGGCTCTCCTTCACTGCAGCCGAGGTGAGTAAAACATTTAAACGTGTTAACCCTCGCAGGCTGCAGGCCCAGACGGCATTCCCAGCCGCTCCTCAGAGCATGCGCAGACCAGCTGGCTGGTGTGTTTACGGACATATTCAATCAATCCTTATCCCAGTCTGCTGTTCCCACATGCTTCAAGAGGGCCACCATTGTTCCTGTTCCCAAGAAGCTAAGGTAACTGAGCTAAACGACTACCGCCCCGTAGCACTCACTTCCGTCATCATGAAGTGCTTTGAGAGACAGTCAAGGACCATATCACCTCCACCCTACCGGACACCCTAGACCCACTCCAATTTGCTTACCGACCCATAGGTCCACAGACGACGCAATCGCAACCACACTGCACACTGCCCTAACCCATCTTGACAAGAGGAATACCCATGTGAGAATGCTGTTCATCGATTACAGCTCAGCATTTAACACCATAGTACCCTCCAAACTCGTCATCAAGCTCGAGACCCTGGGTCTCGACCCCGCCCTGTGCAACTGGGTCCTGGACTTCCTGACGGGCCGCCCCCAGGTGGTGAGGGTAGGTAACAACATCTCCACCCCGCTGATCCTCAACACCGGGGCCCCACAAGGGTGCGTTCTGAGCCCTCTCTGTACTCCCTGTTCACCCACGACTGCGTGGCCATGCACGCCTCCAACTCAATCATCAAGTTTGCGGATGACACTACAGTGGTAGGCTTGATTACCAACAACGACGAGACGGCCTACAGGGAGGAGGTGAGGGCCCTCGGAGTGTGGTGTCAGGAAAATAACCTCACACTCAACGTCAACAAAACAAAGGAGATGATTGTGGACTTCAGGAAACAGCAGAGGGAGCACCCCCCTATCCACATCGACGGGTCAGTAGTGGAGAAGATGGAAAGTTTTAAGTTCCTCGGTGTACACATCACGGACAAACTGAATTGGTCCACCCACACAGACAGCGTTGTGAAAAGGCGCAGCAGCGCCTCTTCAACCTCAGGAGGCTGAAGAAATTCGGCTTGTCACCAAAAGCACTCACAAACTTCTTACAGATGCACAATCGAGAGCATCCTGTCGGGCTGTATCACCGCCTGGTACGGCAACTGCTCCGCCCACAACCGTAAGGCTCTCCAGAGGGTAGTGAGGTCTGCAGAACGCACCACCGGGGGCAAACTACCTGCCCTCCAGGACACCTACACCACCCGATGTCACAGGAAGGCCATAAAGATCATCAAGGACAACACCACCCAAGCCACTGCCTGTTCACCCCGCTATCATCCAGAAGGCGAGGTCAGTACAGGTGCATCAAAGCAGGGACCGAGAGACGAAACAGCTTCTATCTCAAGCCATCAGACTGTAAACAGCCACCACTAACATTTAGCGGCCGCTGCCAACATACTGACTCAACTCCAGCCACTTAAAATGGGAATTGATGGAAATTATGTAAAATGTACCACTAGCCACTTTAAACAATGCCACTAATATAATGTTTACATACCCTACATTACCCATCTCATATGTATATACTGTACTATATCATCTACTGATCTTGCCATCTTTATGTAATACATGTACCACTAGCCACTTTAAACTATGCCACTTTATGTTTACATACCCTACAGTACTCATCTCATATGTATATACCGTACTCTATACCATCTACTGCATCTTGCCATGCCGTTCTGTACCACCACTCATTCATATATCTTATGTACATATTCTTTATCCCTTTACACTTGTGTGTGTGTATAAGCTAGTAGTTGTGGAATTGTTAGGTTAGATTACTTGTTGGTTATTACTGCATTGTCGGAACTGAAGCACAAGCATTTCGCTACACTCGCATTAACATCTGCTAACCATGTGTATGTGACTAATAAAATTTGATTTGATTTGATTTGTATTGTGTAACATGAAGTCCTATGAGTGTCATCTGATGAAGATCATCAAAGGTTAGTTATTCATTTTATCTATATTTCAGCTTTTTGTGAATCCTCTCTTTGGCTGGAAAAATATTCTGTGAATAGCACTCACCTAACATAATCGTTTGGTTTGCTCTCGTCATAAAGCCTTTTTGAAATCGGACACTGTGGCTGGATTTACAACAAGGGTATCTTTAAAATGGTGTAAAATACATGTATGTTTGAGGAATTTTAATTATGGGATTTCTGTTGTTTTGAATTTGGCGCCCTGCAGTTTCACTGGCTGTTGAAGAGGTGGGACGCTACCGTCTCACGTACCCTAGAGATGTTAAGACACTAACAGCTTACAGACGGTAGGCAATTAAGGTCACAGTTATGAAAACTTAGGACACAAAAGAGTATTTGACTGACTCTGAAAAACACCAAAAGAAAGATGCCAGCGTCCCTGCTCATCTGCGTGAACGTGCCTTAGGCATGCTGCAAGGAGGCATGATGACTGCAGATGTGGCAAGGGCAATAAACTGCAATCCGTACTTTGAGACACCTAAGACAGCGCTACAGGGAGAAAGGACGGACAGCTGATCATCCTCGCAGTGGCAGACCATTGCAACAACACCTGCACAGAATCGGTACATCCGAACATCACACCTGCGGGACAGGTACAGGATGGCAATAACAACTGCCCGAGTTACACCAGGAACGCACAATCCCTCCATCAATGCTCAGACTGTCCGCAATAGGCTGAGAGAGGCTGGACTGAGGGCTTGTAGGCCTGTTGTAAGGCAGGTCCTCACCGAACATCACCGGCAACAACGTCGCCTATGGGCACAAACCCACTGTCACTGGACCAGACAGGACTGGCATAAAGTGCTCTTCACTGATGAGTCACGGTTTTGTTTCACCAGGGGTGATAGTCGGATTCGCATTTATCGTCGAAGGAATGAGCGTTACACCGAGGCCTGTACTCTGGAGCGGGATCAATTTGGAAGTGGAGGGTCCATCATGGTCTGGGCGGTGTGTCACAGCATCATCGGAATGAGCTTGTTGTCATTGCAGGCAATTTCAACACTGTGCGTTACAGGAAGACATCCTCCTCCCTCATGTGGTACCCTTCCTGCCGGCTCATCCTGACATGACCCTCCAGATGACAATGCCACCAGCCATACTGCTCGTTCTGTTCGTTCTGTTCTGCTTTTTACAAAAAATAAATAATAATCTGACACAGCGGTTGCATTAAGAACCAGTGTATTCTTTAATTATATGTAAAACATGTATCTTTCATCAAAGTTTATGATGAGTATTTCTGTTATTTGACGTGGCTCTCTGTAATTACTCCGGATTTTTGGAGGCATTTCTGAACATGTCGCCAATGTAACCGAGATTTGTGGATATAAATATGCACATTATCGAACAAAACATAAATGTATTGTGTAACATGATGTCCTATGAGTGTCATCTGATGAAGATTATCAAAGGTTAGTGATTAGTTTTATCTCTATTTCTGCTTTTGTGTGACTATCTTTGGCTGGGAAAAATGTCTGTGTGTTTTTTGGATTTGGTGGTGATCTAACATAAATATATGTTGTGTTTTCGCTGTAAAACATTTAAAAAATCGGACACGATGGGTAGATTAACAAGATGTTTATCTTTCATTTGCTGTATTGGACTTGTTAATGTGTGAAAGTTAAATATTTCCCAAAAATATTTTTGAATTTCGTGCGCTGCCTTTTCAGCGGAATGTTGGGGGGGTTCCGCTAGCGGAACGTGTGTCCTAGAAAGGTTCATCTTCATGAATAGGACTTGGAAATATGGCAGTATGGATTAGCCAAATACTTTTACCTGAGCATAACCCAACATAAGGACTTATTATGTAAAACAAAATATATGATTTCTGTTCTTTTGCCGCGATCCACCAAATGAATTTGGTATGTCATCATAGTGGTCTCTGACTTGTAGTCAGACTCGCTCAAGCAAACAAATTAAAATGTGCGGCTTTTTCAATGAGGATTTGAATGTCATTGAGAAAACAGAAAGGTGTCAAATATTTTTTTTAYGCAAACATCCTTAATGATTTTTTAAGTAATCCTAGAAGTAATCATCTAGTTTTTTCAAAAGTATCTGTTATCTGATTATAATTTTTTTGCTGGTAACCATAGCCACGGGAAGTAGTTTGTGGGTGGAGGTGAAGTAGTTTGGGGGTGCTGCGAATGCAAACAGCTGACTGGGAATGTAAACTATGCCAGATAAATCCTACACATGCATTGCAATAAAAGGCATACATACACAGGCGTGCAGTATTAGTGATGGGTCGTTCGTGAGCGAGTCAGCTCTAAAAGCCGACTCTTGTAGGTTAATGTTGGGAGCCGGCTCGCATATCAGAAGAGCTGAATCTATTTATAAAAATACAAAAAAATGAAGATATGAATAATCAAAATATTTAAATGAATAGAATGAAGTACTTCAAAGAACRAATAAAATAAAAATAAAAATATAGGCCTAAATGCTCAAGCGCACACATATTYGTTCTGACTGTCTGCTCAGACTAACAGCCTCACCTGTTGTTCCTGTCAATCAGACACGCAGTGTCAACCAATGAACCAAAGATGCGTGAGGGAGGGCCAAGCCAACTCACCCACAGTCACACACTTRGCAGCTGAGGAGAGAGAAGAAGGACAGCTGTGAAAACAACAGCTGGAAAATGAGTCGGAAGCACAGTAGCATTTTGATGCATTATAATAATGTAGACAATGTTAGAGCACAGTGTAGAATATCTCATATAAAGCCGGTTCTATGCACAACCTACACCGGCATATGTGTACTGTGCACCCAACTGTGAAGCTAGCTGTAGCGGAGCTTCGAGAAACTAGCAGGCCTTCTAGTGATAGTGGTGGAGCCAACACCTCCACGTGGTCAAGTAGGCCTATTCCGTGACCCACAGCAAYGCAGTCTTCTATGGACCAGTTTATGCYAAAGTCTATGTCTGTAGCAAAAGAAGGCCAAATTGATATTGCATTGGCTAAAATGATTGCCACCAATTTTCAGCCATTTTTGATCGTGGAGGACAGAGGTTTAAGAAATTATAGCAATAGTCTAAATCCAATGTACACAATTCCAAGCAGGAAACCCCTTTCAAAATCACGTATTCCACAACTGTACGAGAGCACACAGGCTTCAGTGCGGGAAAGAGTCCAAAAAGCTACTGCAGTTTGCCTTACCAGTGACTGCTGGACATCAAGGGTAACCACTTCTTACATGTCAGTTACATGTCATTTTATTTATGTTTTTTCGATGTCTAGCTGTCTTCTGGACTGCTTTGTGTTCAGCAACAGACACACCTCAGGGAACTTGGCAGAGGAACTGTTGAGAGTGGCCAGAGAATGGCAAGTAGATGGAAAAGTGGTCTGTTGTGACATTTTAAAATGGACCCATCATCCATATCTTTCCCACACTAATAAGTTACTGTTCTCTCTTTTCAGCTATGTGACAGCCTCAAAAATGATACTCCTGTGTAAGGGTCTGCAGCAAATCACAGCCAGCCACCAGAGAGAAGCAAATGTAACCACAGGACATGTGACAGAGTTGATAGACACCATATGTTCATCAATAGACAGAAAGTTCCACAGAATGGAATATAATCACGTGCTATCAGAAACCGCTGCACCTGACCCCAGGTTTAAGAAGTTAGCCTTCAGTGATGCCAGAGCGATTGATGAGGCTCTTCAAAGAATAACCTCAGCAGCAGGGAGGGACAGCCCCAGCAGTCCAAGCTTGGCTCAGGCACCAGGGCAACAGGAAGAAGAGGGATCAGATGGAGCAGAGGCACCAGCAGTAGTGCCACAAACGTCTGCTGTTTGGATGCTGTTTGACGAGAGAGCAACTGGGGATGCAGTACGAAGGATTCCCTCAGCAGATGCCATAATGGAGGTCCGATCCTATTTGTCTGCAGATCATCTGAGCTGGTGGAAGAACAAGGCCTCTGTCTACCCACGGTTACTAAAGTCATGACAGGGAGACTCTGCGTAGTGGCCACATCCGTTCCCTCTGAGAAGGTCTTCTCGAAAACGGGACAAATATTTACTGGGAGAAGAAACTGCATAAGCCCCTCGAAAGTTAGGCAGCTTGGATTTCTGAATGCAAATCTCTCATAAAAGCAAAATATGGTCAGCATTGCTGTGTGCTGCTGTGTTATAACATGGCAATAAAGAAGAGAGAGAAAAGAGGGACCAGTTTAATATTTTAAGTGGCATGTCTGCATGTTGCGGTTTTGCACATTGTATATATTTTTTTTTTATATGGTGCAATATATATATACCTTTTTTTTTTCACCTTTATTTAACCAGGTAGGCTAGTTGAGAACAAGTTCTCATTTACAACTGCGACCTGGCCAAGATAAAGCAGAGCAGTGTGAACAGACAACAACACAGAGTTACACATGGAGTAAACAATAAACAAGTCAATAACATGGTAGAAAAAAAGATAATCTATATACAATGTGTGCAAAAGGCATGAGGAGGTAGGCAATAAATCGAATAATTACAATTTAGCAGATTAACACTGGAGTGATAAATCATCAGATGATCATGTGCAAGTAGAGATACTGGTGTGCAAAAGAGCAGAAAAGTAAATAAATAAAAGCAGTATGGGGGTGAGGTAGGTAAATTGGGTGGGCTATATACCGATGGACTATGTACAGCTGCAGCGATCGTTTAGCTGCTCAGATAGCAGATGTTTAAAGTTGTTGAGGGTGATAAAAGTCTCCAACTTCAGAGATTTTTGCAATTCGTTCCAGTCGCAGGCAGCAGAGAACTGGAAGGAAGGCTTTGAGGTTTTGGCTTTAGGGATGATCAGTGAGATACACCTGCTGGAGCGCGTGCTACGGGTGGGTGTAGCCATCGTGACCAGTGACTGAGATAAGGCGGCACTTTACCTAGCATAGCCTTGTAGATGACCTGGAGCCAGTGGGTCTGACGACGAACATGTAGCGAGGGCCAGCCGACTAGGGCATACAGGTCACAGTGGTGGGTTGTATAAGGTGCTTCAGTAACAAAACGGATGGCACTGTGATAAACTGCATCCAGTTTGCTGAGTAGAGTATTGGAAGCTATTTTGTAGATGACATCGCCGATGTCGAGGATCGGTAGGATAGTCAGTTTTACTAGGGTAAGTTTGGCGGCGTAAGTGAAGGAGGCTTTGTTGCGAAATAGAAAGCCGACTCTAGATTTGATTTTGGATTGGAGATGTTTGATATGAGTCTGGAAGGAGAGTTTGCAGTCTAGCCAGACACCTAGGTACTTATAGATGTCCACATATTCTAGGTCGGAACCGTCCAGGGTGGTGATGCTAGTCAGGCGTGCGGGTGCAGGCAGCGAACGGTTGAAAAGCATGCATTTGGTTTTACTAGCGTTTAAGAGCAGTTGGAGGCCACGGAAGGAGTGTTGTATGGCATTGAAGCTCGTTTGGAGGTTAGATCACAGTGTCCAAGGAAGGGCCAGAAGTATACAGAATGGTGTCGTCCTCTTAGAGGTGGATCAGGGAATCGCCCGCAGCAAGAGCAACATCATTGATATATACAGAGAAAATAGTCGGCCCGAGAATTGAACCCTGTGGTACCCCCATAGAGACTGCCAGAGGACCGGACAACATGCCCTCCGATTTGACACACTGAACTCTGTCTGCAAAGTAGTTGGTGAACCAGGCAAGGCAGTCATTAGAAAAACCGAGGCTACTGAGTCTGCCGATAAGAATATGGTGATTGACAGAGTCGAAAGCTTTGGCCAGGTCGATGAAGACGGCTGCACAGTACTGTCTTTTATCGATGGCGGTTATGATATCGTTTAGTACCTTGAGCGTGGCTGAGGTGCACCAGTGACCGGCTCGGGAAAACCGGATTGCACAGCGGAGAAGGTACGGTGGGATTCAAGATGGTCAGTGATCTGTTTGTTGACTTGGCTTTCGAAGACCTTAGATAGGCAGGGCAGGATGGATATAGGTCTGTAACAGTTTGGGTCCAGGGTGTCTCCCCCTTTGAAGAGGGGGATGACCGCGGCAGCTTTCCAATCCTTGGGGATCTCAGATGATACGAAGGAGAGGTTGAACAGGCTGGTAATAGGGGGTGCGACAATGGCGGCGGACAGTTTCAGAAATAGGGGGTCCAGATTGTCAAGCCCAGTTGATTTGTATGGGTCCAGGTTTTGCAGCTCTTTCAGACATCTGCTATCTGGATTTGGGTAAAGGAGAAGCTGGGAGGCTTGGGCGAGTAGCAGCGGGGGGGGGGGGGGCGGAGCTGTTGGCCAAGGTTGGAGTCGCCAGGAGGAAGGCATGGCCAGCCGTTGAGAAATGCTTGTTGAAGTTTTCGATTATCACGGATTTATCGGTGGTGACCGTGTTACCTAGCCTCAGTGCAGTGGGCAGCTGGGAGGAGGTGCTCTTGTTCTCCATGGACTTTACAGTATCCCAGAGATTTTTGGAGTTAGGCTACAGGATGAAAATTTCTGCTTGAAAAAGCTGGCCTTTGCTTTCCTGACTGACTGCGTGTATTGGTTCCTGACTTCCCTGAACAGTTGCATATCGCGGGGACTCTTCGATGCTATTGCAGTTCGCCACAGGATGTTTTTTGTGCTGGTCGAGGGCAGTCAGGTCTGGAGTGAACCAAGGGCTATATCTGTCCTTAGTTCTGCATTTTTTGAACGGAGCATGCTTGTCTAATATGGTGAGGAAGTAACTTTTAAAGAATAACCAGGCATCCTCAACTGACAGGATGAGGTCAATATCCTTCCAGGGTACCCGGGCCAGGTCGATTAGAAAGGCCTGCTCGCAGAAGTGTTTTAGGGAGCGTTTGACAGTGATGAGGGGTGGTCGTTTGACCGCGGACCCTTAGCGGATACAGGCAATGAGGCAGTGATCGCTGAGATCTTGATTGAAGACAGCAGAGGTGTATTTGGAGGGCAAGTTGGTCAGGATAATGTCTATTAGGGTGCCCATGTTTACGGATTTAGGGTTGTACCTGGTGGGTTCCTTGATGATTTGTGTGAGATTGAGTGCATCTAGCTTAGATTGTAGGACTGCCGGGGTGTTAAGCATATCCCAGTTTAGGTCACCTAACAGAACAAACTCTGAAGCTAGATGGGGGGCGATCAATTCACAGATGGTGTCCAGGGCACAGCTGGGAGCTGAGGGGGGTCAGTAGCAAGGCGGCAACAGTGAGAGACTTATTTCTGGAGAGATTAATTAGAAGTTCGAACTGTTTKGGCATAGACCTGGAAAGTATGACAGAACTTTGCAGGCTATCTCTGCAGTAGATTGCAACTCCTCCCCCTTTGGCAGTTCTATCTTGACGGAAAGTGTTATAGTTGGGTATGGAAATCTCAGAATTTTTGGTGGCCTTCCTAAGCCAGGATTCAGACACGGCAAGGACATCAGGGTTGGCAGAGTGTGCTAAAGCAGTGAGTAAAACAATCTTAGGGAGGAGGCTTCTGATGTTGACATGCATGAAACCAAGGCTTTTTTGATCACAGAAGTCAACAAATGAGGGTGCCTGGGGACATGCTTTAAAAAAAAAAAAAAWCAGATTGTATTCCTTTTGAATTGTTACATTTATATGCACTTTGTTTATATACATTAAAAACGTTTTACTTTAAATGCACACGTGTATTACCATCCTTCCTTGGGMATTTCTTTTTTTATTATTATGAAAAAAATAAAAATTATTAAATCCTTTTCAATGATAAGAATTCAAACATTGTAATTATTTTTCCACATAATGATCCTTATATGAAACAAAAACAGCCTATAGTCTGTACTGGATGCTGGCCAGTTTGAAGCATTGAGTGACTCAGTCTGTATAAGTGACAACCAATTTTAAAATAATACCTTCAAGTCATATGGCCAAGGTATGTCTTCATGGCTTTGATGCAGACTGAAATATGGTCATTTACTGACGTCTAGTGGTGGTGATATGCAACTGCAGGTAATTTGGGTCAATTATCTGCAGGATTCAGTGATGTTTAATTTTTGTCAGTGTTGCATGCAGTTCATTTAAGTCAACAAAATGGTAGTAGCTGAAATTTTGGTTAGGATGTTATTACAAATGGTATTATATTATAGGACATATTATCATATGCGTCATGTACACTCTACAGAGCCAGGACCCTATTCAAGTGATACAGTTTTGTCAGGGAGGAGTGTGTAAGTGGAGGAAGAGGTGAAAGACGGCAGTACCAATGCAGATGATGAGGATGGAGCAAATGAGAGAAGGTGCACATAAAGACACAGACAAAGTGAGGATGCTGAAAAACAAGCTGATTAATGACTTTGCTAGCAAGGCTCTGTGCTGGGCTTTGGTGAGTAAGGCTGAGCAAGGGCCAGTGATAACTATTAAATGACATGGCTATGGATATTGGATCACTACACACATGATGCCCACAAGCTGAGAACAAGACTGAGAACAGACGGAGAACAAGATATATCTCAAAGTAATGGCTGGATTGCCATAACATTTGTTGTGCACAATCAAGACCCCAAGTGGAAGAAACGTATTGATTTGGTGACCACTTGACCATCAGGCCTTTTCATTTCCATTTTGTTTTCCATTTTCCATTTCCACTTTTACAGCTGCTAATTTTCTTGTTGGTATGTAATACTTGGTTAAAAAAATCTGCTGCTGATTTTATTATTTTGTTTTTTATATCATTCTATAGATGATGATGTTAGTTTATTTTAATTGAAGAGGTTAATGTATATTTAAGTTATATTTATTTTAAGTTATTCATTATTATTAAGAGAATTTTCCATTCAATAATTTAACCATTAACATTACATTTAGACTGTAAAAGGCCTTTAGCACATTTCTTATAGAGGGTATCAGTCTTGCATCAAATAGTGAATTCCACTGTATGTAGAATGTTGCATGTCTGCACAGTGTTACATTTTCACAGCTCACTGTCAGTAAATATTGTTCAGTAAATATTGGACTACAAGAGAGTTGAAAGACTGCAAAGGTAGAGTTATTTAAAGCTTTGAATTTGTCAATTGGGTTCTGGAAGTGTGTGGTTACAGCAATTGTGCAAGGTTGGTGTGGCCTGTGGTGGTGGGGCCCAACGTGATATCTTTCATGGGGCCCAAAATCCCTGGTGGCGCCCCTGTACATACATCAAATTAATTACTTAGGCCTACAATCAACAAGGACGCATGAAGGCAAACAAACTTGCAAGGAATGAAGAAAATCATGAAATACAAAGCCGTGATTCAGCACGACTGAATGGACAGTGCCTTGGTACAGGTAGGCATAGTGGAGCTCCGTGGCATGTGGCTGAATGGACAACGTCTCTGTCTAGTAGCCATCAAGAAGTATTCMGTTTGTGGGCAGTTAGATATTTTCTTTTGACACAGTTGAGTAGCCTACAATGCTTATATGAAAATCCAAACTGGCACGCAGATCTTTTGTAAATTGTCACTCATATGAAAAGGGTTGCCGATCCCCTGGTATAGGCTATATGAAGCCGCCCTTGTGGAACGGAACATACAGTGTACCATGCAGTGGCATTGTCTCGTGCACTTCCCACCAAGATTGTTGATCTGCATTCAGAGATGTTCCTTATAATGTGTGTACCCGGCTCATTCTTGTATATGCCTGTCTGCATTATTCTCCAGGGAATCAAAACATCTGGGTGCTCATTATGTACAAAAACAGGCCTACATCCACACTAGAGCTGAATAACTTAGCTATATTTAATGGCGTTTTGCCAGAAAGATAGATTTGTTAGAATATCTCATTTAATTCAGGAAGATGGAGAAGCAAGATAGAGGGAGAGGTGGAAATGCATCATACCAGAGGCAGGTAGGCTCAGGTAGGGTTTAAGTATGTAGGCAGAGGATGATGATGAAGTAGGCCTAAAGTAAGATTTTTTAAAGGTTAACCCAACTAAATAATCATTCATGATTTACATTATCTCAATTATCATTCTGTCACTGCATGACAATCCACATTTGCTATGTAGCCTACAATTGTTATTGTTTTTTAGGCCAAAATTTGTGAAATTCTCTAAATAGCAAGTTGTTTAGTTGTGTTTACTTTGATACCAATAGGCCTACATGGCGTTAGAAGAAATAAAAGTGCACACTACAGATGGCTATATCAGTCCGCTAATACAGGACTGGTATAGGCCCAGTGTACTACTTTTGTCATTTTTTGAATAATATACAGTACCAGTAAAAAGTTTAGACACAGCTACTCATTCCATGGTTTTTCTTTATTCAACATTGTAAAATAATAGTGACGACATCAAAACTATGAAATAACACATATAGAATCAATACGCCATCCCATCTGGTTTATGCTTAGTGGGACTATCATATGTTTTTCAACAGGACAATGATCCAACACACCTCCAGGCTGTGTAAGGGATATTTTACCAAGGAGAGTGATGGCGTGCTGCATCAGATGACCTGGCCTCCAMAATCACCTGACCTCAACCCAATTGAGATGATTTGGGAAGAGTTGGACCGCAGAGTGAAGGAAAAACAGCCAACAAGTGCTCAGCATATTTGGGAACTCCTTCAAGACTGTTGGAAAAGCTGTCCTCATGAAGCTGGTTGAGAGAATGCCAAGAGTGTGCAAAGCTGACATCAAGGCAAAGGGTGGCTTCTTTGAAGAATCTACAGTATGTTTTGATTTGTTTAACGCTTTTTAGGTTACTACATGATTCCATATGTGTTATATCATAGTTTTGATGTCTTCACTATAATTCTACAATTTAGAAAATAGTAAAATAAAGAAAAACCCTTGAATGAGTGGGTGTGTCTAAACTTTTGACTGGTAATGTATATTTTTTATYCAGGGGGTTCTGCAGCACCCTCAGTACGGTTGTGCTGGCAACAGTACATTATTACAGTTACAGGTGTTTTGTAATCCTTTACTTGTAACGGATTACATGTAATCCATTACACCCCAACCCTGATCCTGGGAAGGTCATCTGCTGGCCGACAGATCRCCTGGAGGCGCTGGGGAAGCAAAGAGGTATCAATATACGTACAATCAATTAGAAGCAAAAGTTTTCCTCAAAATCTATCTCAGAATAGCTCAGAAACTCATAGACAAACTTTATTGATCAAAATGTCATAATTCATTGGATTCATGCATTTAATGCAACACGAGTGCTAAATATTCAAGAGGAAATCTCAAATGCCACTGACTTGCCAGAATGTCCCTTGTCCTCGGTACAGTTTGTAGACCATGGTGATGGGAATGAGAGAGAGGGAGGACATAGCCAGGAACCAGCCCAGCCCGTAGGCCCACCACGGGTACACATAGGTGTTGTTGAACTTCAGAGGGCTGTACTTCAGCAGCGAGAACACAAAGGTTCCCTGGAAGAGGAAAAAGATGTCCCAAATATGTTGTTTTGTAATATCACTTGTCTTGTTTGATATTAACAGCACAATGTTTTGAAAGCAACTGCATTGTGAAATGATATCCGTAAATGTAAGTAAAATAATGATGAAAATGCACTTGACTTAAACTCACTGTGCACATAGTAGGGGTGATGTATAGCCAACAGTACTTCACCAGAGAGGAGGGCCTGTAGCCAATCATATCCTCAATGTTGTCACAGAAACGTTCAGCACCTTGGACAGAGACATATACAGGGTTCTCATGAACAGTGTCCTTGTTGAACGGATAGTTGAAGGAACTAAAGGAAGAACTACTATTTACAAAATGCAATTTCCCCATTCTTACCATATATCCACCCAATACTGAAAGACTGGCATATGGAGAGGAGTAGCAGAGTGGCACCACTGCACACATAATGATCAAACAGCTGTATGATGTAGAGGCCTCCCTGCAGAGAAATAGACATTCATTACAACTACTTTCAAACCTCGTTCCATGTTATCGATATGTGTTCTTACAGTATATCAGAGACCCATCTCTACCTGTTCGCACAGCAGAAACTGTTTGAGAACATGTGTGACCTGTGTCTGGGACCTCTCACCTCTGTGACCATGATGAGTCCGACCAGGCAGCAGCAGCAGCAGATGAGCAGCAGCAGTAACTCCCTCCGGTGGCCCTTTCTGAGGACGTTGGGGTAGACATCCGTTACCGAGGTCATAAGGCTCTCAAGGCCGACAAACTGGGGAACATGACAGAAGAGAGAGAGGGCAGTGTACATGAGAGGGTCAGGTACATGGAAGAACACAGCAGGACACCCAGGTGGAGGGAGGGTATGGTACAGGGAAGAACTCAGCAGGACACACAGGTGGAGGGAGGGTATGGTACAGGGAAGAACTCAGCAGGACACACAGGTGGAGGGAGGGTAAGGTACAGGGAAGAACACAGCAGGACACCCAGGTGGAGGGAGGGTAAGGTGCAGGGAAGAACACAGCAGGACACCCAGGTGGAGGGAGGGTAAGGTGCAGGGAAGAACTCAGCAGGACACCCAGGTGGAGGGAGGGTAAGGTGCAGGGAAGAACACAGCAGGATACCCAGGTGTAGGTTGTGGTGAGTGTTGAGCTCTAACCTGGCTGTCCAATCCTAACAGGATGATCATGGTGAAGAAACACACGGCCCAGAACTGAGGACAGGGGAGCAGGGACACTGCCTGCGGGTACACTATGAACACCAGGCCTGGACCTGCAGCAGAGCAGCAACAAAACGTTACAGAATACTCTACGTGTACCTCCGTTACACTGCATTAGAGACTAACCTGACTCAGCTACCGTAGAGATGTCCACACCCTGTTCTCCAGCCATATAACCCAGGATGGAAAAAATAGCAAAACCAGACAGGAAGCTGGTCCCACTGTTCAACAAGCACAGATAGAAGGAGTCTCTGCAAGGCACAAAACAGTCTTCAACATACGGTGCATTTGGGAAGTATTCAGAGCCCTTGACTTCTTCCACATTTTGTTATGTTACAGCCTTATTCTAAAATTAAATAGAAAATGTTCCTCTACACACAATACCAAATAATGAAAAAGCAAAAAACAGATTTTTWGACATTTTTGCAAATGTATAAAAAAAAACTAACAGAAATACCWTATTTACATAYGTATTCAGACCCTTTTCAATGAGACTCGAAATTGAGTTCAGGTGCATCCTGTTTCCATTGATCATCCTTGAGATATTTCTACAACTTGATTGGAGTCCACATGTGGTAAAATCAATTGTTTGGACATGATTTGAAAGGAACACACCTGTCTATGTAAGGTCCCACAGCTGATCGTGCATGTCAAAGCAAAAACCAAGCCATGAGGTTGAAGGAATTGTACGTAGAGCTCCGAGACAGGATTGTGTCGAGGCACAGATCTGGGGAAGGGTACCAAACAATTTCTGCAGCATGGAAGGGCCCCAAGAACACAGTGGCCTMCATCATTCTTAAATGGAAGAAGTTTGGAACCGCTAACACTCTTTCTAGAGCTGGCCGCCCGGTCAAATTGAGCAATCGGGGGAGAAAGGTCTTCGTCAGGATTGTGACCAAGAACCCAATGGTCACTCTGACAGAGCTCCAGAGTTCCTCTGTGGAGGTGGGAGAAYCTTCCAGAAGGACAACCATCTCTGCAGCACTCCACCAATGTTCGAATCACCAGACGGAAGCCACTCCTCAGTAAAAGGCACATGACATTCCACTTGGAGTTTGTCAAAAGGCACCTAAAGGACAAGATTCTCTGGTCTGATGAAACCAAGTTTGAACTCTTTGGCCTGAATGCCAAGCATCACGTCTAGAGGAAACCTTGCACCATCCCTACGGTAAAGCACGGTAGTGCAGCTTCATGTTGTGGGGATGTTTTTCAGCGGCAAGTCCTAGGAGACTAATCAGGATCGAGGGAAAGATGAACGGAGCAAAGTACAGAGAGATCCTTGATGAAAACATGCTTCAGAGTGCTCAGGACCTCAGACTGGGGCGAAGGTTCACCTTCCAACAGGACAACAACCCTAAGCACACTGCCAAGACACTGGAGGAGTGGCTTCGGGGAAAGTCTCTAAATGTCCTTTAGTGGCCCAGCCAGAGCTTAGTAAAGAGTAAAGTGTGTGAATACTTATGTAAATGTACTATTTCAGTTTTTAAAACATTATACATTTACAATAACGTCTAAACACCTGTTTTTTCTATGTCATTATGGGGTATTGTGTGTAGTTTGACGAGGGATTTTTTTTCCCATCCATTTTAGAATAACGCTATAAGGTAACAAAGTGTGGAAAAAGTCAAGGGGTCTGAATACTTTCCAAATGCACTGTAATAGTTCTCCATTCTCGTTCATATTAGGTTTGAATACTCTTTCATATTCGGTTTCAATCCTCTTTTACACACTATTGTAATTGGTTGTCAAAAAATATTTAAATTTAGGGGATTAAACTGATGAGGACAGAGGGCGCTGTTTTCACTTTGGGGGAAAATCGTGCCCAATTTAAACGGCCTCGTACTCAATTCTTGCTCGTACAATATGCATATTATTATTACTATTGGATAGAAAACACTCTCTAGTTTCTAAAACCGTTTGAATTTTGTCCTTGAGTAAAACAGAACTCATTTGGCAACACACTTTCTGACCAGGAAGTGGAAAGTCTGAAAATGATGCTCTGTTCAAGGGCCTGCCTATAAATGGGCATGATACGTATGAGTATACATGCACGTCATACACCTTCCCCTAGATGTCAAGAGGAAGTGAGAGAAGAAATGAAGTGATTATCTTGGTCTGAGGTGGAATAAATCCTCTTGGAATGACGTGTCCGCCATTTCCTGTTTTCTGGAAAGCGCGAAGATGAACCTGGAATTGCCTTCTGGAAAGCTGTCGTTATAGGCGAATACTATCTCCGGCTTTGATTTTATTTGATACATGTCACAATATCATCGTAAAGTATGTTTTTTCAATATAGTTTTATTAGATTATTCGGGAAATTATGGCGTGTTGCGTTGTCTGTGTTTGTTGACGATGGAGAGCTTCGCGCCACGATGGAGATCTTCGCGCCAGTGTGCTTGCTAATTCAAGAGGGAAAAACGATGTTCTAAATCCAAACAACGACTGTTCTGGACAAAGGACCCCTTGTACAACATTCTGATGGAAGATCACCAAAAGTAGGACCCATTTTGTGATGCTATTTCATATATCTGTCGAACTGTGTACTAGTAGTTTTGCGCCCAGGTTTTGGCCACTCTCTCGCTATAACATAAGCCTTATGTCGTAATGAAGATATTTTTAGAATTCTAACACTGCGATTGCATTAAGAACTAATGAATCTATCGTTTCCTATACAACATGTATTTTTTTGTAATGTTTATGAATAGCTATTTGGTCAGAATAGGTGAGAGTCTAATAGAAATATCCGCACATTCTGGGAAAAGATGCTACGTTAGCATAATGGATAACCACTGATTTCAGCTCTAAATTTTCGAACAAAACATAAGTGTTTGTATAACCTGATGTTATAGGACTGTCATCTGAGGAAGGTTTATGAAGGTTAGTGAAAATTAATATCTTTTGCTGGTTTATTCGCTAACGCTAACGTGCCTATTGCTATCGCTAACGTGCCTTGATGAATGAATGCGGTTGTGTGGTAGGCTATTGTAGTAAGCTAATATAATGCTATATTGTGTTTTCGCTGTAAAACACTTAAAAAAACGGAAATATTGGCTGGATTCACAAGATGTTTGTCTTTAATTTGCTGTACACCATGTATTTTTCAGAAATGTTTTATGATGAGTATTTAGGTATTTCACGTTGGTCTCTATAATTACTCTGGCTGCTTCGGTGCTATTTCTGACGGTAGCTGTGATGGTAGCAGCAATGTAAAACTGATTTATACCTCAAATATGCACATTTTTCGAACAAAACATAGATTTATTGTGTAACATGTTATAGGACTGTCATCTGATGAAGTTGTTTCTTGGTTAGTTTGGTTGGTTCTTGGTTAGTTTGGTTGGTTTCGTGCATGCTACCTGTGCTGTGAAAAATGTCTGTCCTTTTTTGTATTTGGTGGTGAGCTAACATAAATATATGTGGTGTTTTCGCTGTAAAACATTTAAAAAATCGGACATGTTGACTGGATTCACAAGATGTGTATCTTTAATTTGCTGTACACCATGTATTTTTCAGAAATGTTTTATGATGAGTATTTAGGTATTTCACGTTGGTCTCTATAATTACTCTGGCTGCTTCGGTGCTATTTCTGACGGTAGCTGTGATGGTAGCAGCAATGTAAAACTGATTTATACCTCAAATATGCACATTCGAACAAAACATAGATGTATTGTGTAACATGTTATAGGACTGTCATCTGATGAAGTTGTTTCTTGGTTAGTTTGGTTGGTTCTTGGTTAGTTTGGTTGGTTTCGTGCATGCTACCTGTGCTGTGAAAAATGTCTGTCCTTTTTTGTATTTGGTGGTGAGCTAACATAAATATATGTGGTGTTTTCGCTGTAAAACATTTAAAAAATCGGACATGTTGACTGGATTCACAAGATGTGTATCTTTCATTTGCTGTATTGGACTTGTTAACATTTAGCCCGAGGTAATGCCTTGTCAGGGCATGTCGTGCCATTACTCTTCTAGGCGTAGCTGAATGAGATAACTATGCATTTAAGGGATTGAATGTAMCGCATCCGATCCATCCGAGCAAGCCAAGCCAGTGTGGGTTTTCCTTTCTAAGTGTTCTACTCCTCCATGCTTAACCAGGTGTGCATTTTTTCCATCTTCAGACCAGTTAGCACCACGGAATGAGCAAACTATGCAAGATCTTCACTGTGACAAATGAATACTGTGTATTCTAAATCAAACTCATACCCTAAAACTGAAGACTCACTTGTAACAGTCGTTGTTGTATTTGTTGTAGCTTCCAAGAGAAGKCAGGTATCCCAGGCATATGGCGTAAGAAAAAAAAACCTGGGTTCCTGCATCCATCCAAACCTTATTGAACACAAATAAGAGTTCAACTCAAGTCATAAACGGAACATTCAATAATCAAAACAGAAATCAGTTCCGGTAAGATGTGGTGAGATTGGAGAAGGACTTAGAGGGCAGGTTTCCTGGACACTGATTGAGCATACTCCTGAAGGATGTGCAATGGAAAGGCTCAATTTAAAATGTTTTCTAGTCCCGGCCGATGCTGTATCTGTGTCCGGGAAACTGGCTCATAGATTTACACTACACATAATACCTGTGGATCAGCAAGCCTTGTAGCATTGGGATACATGTAGTAGAAGATGCCATCTATAGCTCCAGGTAGGGTCACTCCTCGGACGAATAGCACCAGTAGCATGACATAGGGGAAGGTTGCCGTGAAGAACGCTGCCTAGGAATAAATAGTACAGGTATAATACAGAACAACACATTATAGACATTACCGGTATTACCATAGCAACTAGCATGTATTACCATAGCAACTAGCAGGTAATACCATACCAGCGAGCAGGTATTACCGTACCAACTAGCAGGTATTACCGTACAAACTAGCAGTTATTATCGTACCAACTAGCAGGTATTACCGTACCAACTAGCAGGTATTACCGTACCAACTGGCAGTTATTATCGTACCAACTAGCAGGTATTACCATACCAACTAGCAGGTATACCAAATAGCATGTATTACCATAGCAACTAGCATGTATTCCCATACCAACTAGGAGGAATTACCGTACCAACTAGCAAGTATTACCGTACCAACTAGCAGGTATTACCATGCCAACTAGCAGGTATTACCGYACCAACTAGCATGTATTGCCATACCAACTAGCATATATTACCATACAAACTAGTATCTATTACGATACCAATGTTGTGGAAATGTTTACACAGGGACACTCAAAGTCAATCTTAAATGAATCATTGTTTATTGTCAGCATGCTGGAGAGGTTCCAACACACTTGATGCACCATAGTGAACATCAGTCAGGAGCTCTCACGGGGCAGTCCAGTTTAGTTCCCTTATATACTGGTTACAGACATGTTACATAGGCACAGTTCATAGGATTGGTTCCGGCAAGTGTCTGGCACCGTCTCATATCTTAACTTAAAGAACGTCTTCTGGGCGTTCTGCCAAATAGTCGAAAGGAGGAGGTCATGACCCCCCCCCCATGTCTTTACCGGTCACAGGTAGGAAACAAGGATACTTTATGACACCAAAGACAAGATGCTCAAAGTAAAATTTCCTTCACACCATCTAGCAGGTATTACCATACCAACTAGCAACTATTACCATAACAACCATCAGGTTGATGTTTATTTTTGTGAGTCTTGTCCTGGAGGCAGAACTGAGTGATTTCCCCTTAGATAAGYCAGCTGCAAAGTCAAAAAAGTAAAAGATTTAAGGTTAGGGTTAGCAGTGTGGTTAAGGTTAGGCTTAAGGTTAGGTTGGGTTTGGTTTAAAATTTGATGACTTTTGGCTGTGATTGCTAGTGTCCACTCTGCAGAGCTGCGTCCAGGACAMGATACATGATGAAAAACGCTAACCTGCTACCAACTATGAACCCATAYATCTCACCAAGTAGGGTACAGCTACAGCAAATATTCCACCTCTGTTTTTTGTTGTTATTGATTTTTTTCCTCTTTTTACCTTTGATTTAAAGATTGATTGAGAATGGAATGGAATGATGCATGTGTTCAGTCTCACCTTTCCTGTAGACCTCACTCCTTTCCAGATACAGAAGTAGCAGATGGCCCAGGACAGCAGAAGGCACAGAGCCAGCTCCCATCTAATGCCTCCAAGTGATTCTATTCCATCCGATATCCGCAGCACTCGCCGCCTGTGAKGAGAAAAGGTAGACACTGCAAAACATTTTGTCACCAAAATAAAATGTATCTGATATAAATATATTGTAGCCTATTGTAATATATTGTATGCACTTAGAATAATTATTTCAAGTACCCTTACAGTTCCCTTAAAAAAGAAAATAAGACTMTCTGATTAATTTGAGGAAAGAATCTAATCATGAAAGATGTAATGGTTAAAAACACAGCATTATTATAGATTTACTTACTGCCAAAACTCTACAACTGAAGATGACGTATTCAGGAGGGGAACAGTCCAATTGCTGGTTACATTATTGGTACCAAATGTGACACAAGCATCTGAAATACATTGAAGTCTATTTGTAGCAAGTTAAAAGTTGACAGCTTGGTACCAAATGTGAGGCAAGGATCTGAACTATATGGAAGCTTAGTTGAAGCAGGTTCTAACCTCCAAAAAAGGGGAGAGGGTTCTACTAAGCTAACATATGGAATTGTTTTTTAAGATGGTCATACCATGGATCATTTAGATATTTGATTTTGAATTGTATGAACCCCGTAGGTATGAAAAAATATATTTGAAAGTTATTTGATAAAATTTAGATTTTGGCCTTGGCAAAACATGGAAAAAAAGACAGTCAAAAACCGGTACCGGGTTACCTTCAGTTCGTGAGAATTTAATCTATCTCATTGAATATAAACAGTCCATTCATGCCCTCCGTAAGGCAATCAAACAGGCAACACGTCAGTACAGAGACAAAGTGGAGACGCAATTCAACGGGACGCACTGTATGTGTCATGGACTCCAGGCAATCACAGTTTATAAAGGGAAAGCAAGCCAAATTGTGGACACCGACGTCTTACTCCCGGACAAGCTAAGCACCTTCTTTGCTCGCTTTGAGGACGACCCGTGCCGCTCTCGAGGACTGTGAGCTCTCTTTCTCCGCGGCCGAAGTGAATAAGACATTTAAGCGTGTTAACCCTCGCAAGGATGCCGGCCTAGACGATGCCGGCCTAACCCTCGCAAGGATGCCGGCCTGGCTTGAGTGTTAATGGACATATTCAATCTCTCTCAATCCCAGTCTGCTGTCCCCACTTGCTTCAAGATGTCCACCATTGTTCTTGTGCCCAAAAAAGTGAAGGTAACTGGTGGGACTGATTAAAAACAATGACGAGACAGAGCAAGGAAGAAGCCACTGCTACAAACCGCCATAAAAAAGCCAGACTATGGTTTGCAACTGCACATGGGGACAAAGATCGTACGTTTTGGAGAAATGTCCTCTGGTCTGATGAAACAAAAATAGAATTGTTTTACCATAATGACCATTGTTATGTTTGGAGGAAAAAGGGGGAGGCTTGCAAGTCGAAGAACACCATCCCAACCGTGAAGCACGGGGGTGGCACTATCATGGTGTGTTTTTCTTTTGCTGCTCGAGGGACTGGTGCACTTCATAAATTAGATGGCATCATGAGGGTGGAAAATGATGTGGATATATTGAAGCAACATCTCAAGACATCAGTCAGGAAGTTAAAGCTTGGTCGCAAATGGGTCTCCCAAATGGACAATGACCCCAAGCATACTTCCAAAGTTGTGGCAAATTGGCTTAAGGACAACAAAGTAAAGGTATTGGAGTGGCCATCACAAAGCCCTGACCTCAATCCAATATAAAATGTGTGGGCAGATCTGAAAAAGCGTTTGCGAGGTAGGAGGCCTACAAACCTGAMTCAGTTACACCAGCTCTGTCAGGAAGAATGTGCCCAAATTCACCCAACTCATTGTGGGAAGCTTGTGGAAGGCTACCTGAAATGTTTGACCCAAGTTAAGMAATTTGAAAGCAATGCTACCAAATACTAACTGAGTGTATGTAAACTTCTCACCCACTGGGAATGTGATGAAAGAAATAAAAGTTGAAATAAATCAGTCTCTCTACTATTATTCTGACATTTCACATTYTGAAAATAAAGTGCTGATCCTAACGGACCCAAAACAGGGATTTTTTACTAGGATTAAATATCAGGAATTGTGAAAAACTGAGTTTAAATGTATTTGGCTAAGGTGTATGTAAACTTCCGACTTCAACTGTAACTAAGCTACAGAGGTAGCAGCTCCTGAAGGGATTATTGTAACCCAGTAGCCTCCAATGTACTATTTGATAAAACTGCTACAAAGTTTCATTTCAGCCACCAATATTCTAAATACCTGTGTTCCAGTCATTATTACAGTTGGCCCATGGCAGGTCAACAGTGAAGGATGAAAACAGGTAGTGGAAAGCCCAGGCCAGGATCACAATGTAGGTCATACATCCATATATAGTGATCACCTGGGCGGCGTAGCCCAATCCTGATGAAGGCAAGAACAGAAGCATAGCAGCATGCTCATAAAACCTAAAAKGATATATTTTGGAAAAGGAATGGGGCCCTATGTTACTGCACATTCATTAAGATCACTCACCACTTGTTTGTTTTGCAGGACTCATATAGAAATGAATAAATGTGTCTCAGCACGGTTAAGGAACACCCTTCCTTGGGCTTATAAAGTGAAGTGTTGCCTTTAAAGAAGAACTGAAAGTTTTCATTGCAGTGTGATTTATTTTACTTCACCAACGTTACAACTTTACAATCTGATGTAGCTAGCATAATCTTTAGACCAGGCTAGACAACATCTGCATTAAGACATCTGACAGATAAGATATGTGTGAAGCGATGATAAAAGCTCACTCCGTGAGAGAGTTTGTCACAATAACAATGTACCCTTGTGCACAGAACTGTACAGAAGTGGAGGCTCCTTAGAGGAGGAAGGGGAGGACCATCCTCCTTAGTGAATTCCAATTTTTTGATTAGATCATACTAAAYATATTCAAATGTCACCAAATAACTGATTGACACAATGTTTGTAATGAACGTTTACAGTAGACTCAACAGCACTCAGTAGGGTAGCACCGTGGTGTAGCTGGAGGACACCTAGTTTCCATCTTCCTCTTGTTACATTTATTTCAATACGAAACCTAGGAGGCTTATGGTTCTCAACCCCTTCCATAGACTTACACAGTAATTATGACAACTTCTAGAGGACGTCCTCCAAATTATCAGCATGAACTGACATGTTGATCCACCCAAAGGATCAGAGAACGAATCTAGTAATGAAAACATAAGCTACAGCCAGCTAGCACTGCAGTGCATAACATGTGGTGAGCAGTTGACTTAAAGAGAGAGAAAGACAATATTTGAACAGTTTTAAACAAATTAATTCATTAAAACATGAAGGAGAAGCAAGATAGAGAGATACAGAGAGAGAGAGATATATATTTTATTGTATTGTTTTCACTTTCACTTAGCTAGCGAATGCAGCTAGCTTGTTTAGCATACTCAAACATCCTGCTCAAACAGAGAGGGATGCTATGTTACCTAGTTGGCCGTGGCTTTCCAACATTGGAACTCTTCCAAGTCAAGGTAAGCTTTTGGTTTTRTTAATTTATTGGACCGGGGCCCGCCTGTGTAACTGCTAAACTGCTTTCTGATTGTACATTGTACTTCATGACTGTAGCAGGTTTACTAACGCATCAGTTCTRGTAGTTCTAGTTGACTTTGAGGTGACAAAGATGTAGGCTGTGTGTAGCGGTTAGCATCATGATATGAAGGTTTTGCTTGTCACAGACAGTTAATGTGTAGTGCACTGAAGTCCAGAAGCAACCTCACGATGGCTATAGGTAAAATGTAACAMTCATGTAGTAGCCTAAACCTATCGATGTTACATTGAACTGGGTGAATGGAATATGAATGACGAATGACAGTCATCCAATATGCTGTAATAGAAATAAGACCATGCTCATAAAAAAAATATTGTCCTCCCTCATATTAAACGACACCGAACATCACTGCTGTACAGCTATACTCAACAAAGAGATCACTATGTAATTCAATGATCCTCACCTTCAAACAGCGGGCAGATCTTCCGCCAGCAGGTGATGCCCCCCTGGCTGGTGTACTGTCCAAGAGCCGTCTCCAAGATGAACAGAGGGATGCCACAGGTCACCAGGTACAGGATATATGGGATGAAGAAGGCACCTGCAGAACAGGCAGGAATCACAAAAAGTAGGCCTCTGTTCACTTTAACCATTAGTTGACTTTTGGGGGCCAGTGTGACAGGTTAGGTTTATTGGAAAGAATTCAACTACAATAGAGGCAGGCAGGAAACAGGATACAAAGGGCTGTGAGACAGAGGCTTAATCCTAGACACATATGAAGTGGGATGTACACGGAGTGTGCGGGGCAACAGACAAYGAACAGCAGAGGGGCTAAGGATTTTAGAGATGGGTAAAGGGCCGATGAAATGTGGGGAAAGTTTACGGGACTCCACCCGGATGGGCAAGTCCCGAGTGGAAAGCCATACCCTCTGCCCAAACGTGGCGCAGGGGTCCGGTGGAGATCTGCCTGTCTCCGATACCTGGATGTGGTCTTCAGAAGAGCAGCCCAGGCTCTCTTCCAGGTACAGCGACAGCGKGGGACCAACATCTGGGAAGAGGATATGCTGACTTCTTGCTCAGGGAAGAGCGGTGGCTGATATCCCAAAGGACACTCCAAGGTGGAGAGACCAGTGGCCGAGCAGGGAAGGGTGTTACAGGCATATTCCACCCACACAAGTATCTGGCTTCAGGTGGTGGGGTGGCGGAGACGAGGCAATGAAGAGCCGTCTCCAGGTCCTGATTGGCTTGCGCCGACTGGCCGTTAGATTAGGGGTGAAAACCAGAGTACAGGCTGGCTGACGACCGAATGAGGGTACAGAACGCCTTCCAGAACCGGAACGAGAACCACGATCCATGGATCCGGAAAAYGTGCTACACCATGTGCTGAACAGTCTTCTTGGCTGAGAGTAACTTGGGAAAGGGGAATGAAATGGGCGGCTTTAGAAAATCTATCCACCGTCAGGATTGTGGGGTTGCCATCACCTGTTGCGGTGAGCAACAKGGAGTAGTTGAAGAAGGCCAGCCAGAGCTTGCAGCAGAGTCTTATTTCGTGCACACACAGTGTATGCGGCGACGAATGCGGAGGCATCAGGCACCATAGAAGCCCACCCAAAGCATTGTCAAATGAAAGTCAGGAACCAACGGGAGCCTGGATGTCAGGTCAGTCTTGAGGAATATGCCCAATCCGGGGAACGGGCAGAGTCCGGGACAAAAATCTACCCACTCCAACCAGTGCCTCCACTCCTCCGGCGAGGAGTTCTCGATTTCCCACATCATAGTTCTTCTCAGCAGGGGTAAGACGATGGGAGAGAAAAGCGCAGGGGTGCAGCTTTTGGTCCTGGGCAGAACGCTGGGACAGGATGGCCCACACTCCGACATCCGAGACGTTGATCTCCACCACAAACTGACGGAACGGGTCCAGATGGATTATGATGGGGGCTGCAGTGAATCGATATTTGAGGTTCGAGAATGCCCGGTAAACTGCTGGAGACCTCATGAATGGAACCTTGGGCGTGGTGAGTGCTGAGAGGGGGGAAGCCAGGGTGCTGTAACCTGAAGCGGCGGTAGAAGTTAGCAAATCCCAGGAAACGTTGCAGCTGCACTCCAGATGTGGTTTGAGGCCAATTCACCTTCACTCTCACCTTGTCTAGATCCATCTGTATATGTTCTACAGCGATGACTTATTCTAGGAAGGAGATGGTGGAGCGATGGAATTCACATTTCTTCACTTTAATGAAAAGCTGGTTCTCCAGGAGACACTGAAGGACCTGTCGGACGTGCTCTTGAGCT
This sequence comes from Salvelinus sp. IW2-2015, assembly GCF_002910315.2. Classification (NCBI taxonomy): domain Eukaryota; kingdom Metazoa; phylum Chordata; class Actinopteri; order Salmoniformes; family Salmonidae; genus Salvelinus; species Salvelinus sp. IW2-2015. The sequence continues at coordinate 66,509,730 of NC_036858.1, read as the reverse complement.
GAATGGGAAAAGACAAGGATGTCGTCGAGGTAGACAAACACGAACAGGTTCAGCATGTCCCAGAGCACATTGTTGACCACGGCCCGGAACACAGCGTTGGTCTGAATGGCATAACCAAGTACACATAGTGCCCGCTAACCGTGTTAAAAGCTGTCTTCCACTCTTCTCCTTCCCGTATCCGAACCAGATGGTAGGCATTCCGAAGGTCCAACTAAGAGAAGATGGTCGCTCCCTGAAGAGGTTTGAAAGCCCAGGAGATGAGTGGTAGAGGGTAGCGTTTTTTAACCGTGATGTCATTAAGGCCCGAGTAGTTGATACACAGGCACATGGTTTTTTCCTTCATCTCCACAAAAAAGAACCCTGCGCCGGCGGGAGAGGCAGATGGACAAACACTCCCTGCAGCGAGAGAGGCCTCAATGTACTCCTCCATAGACTTGGTCTCCTGACCCGACAGGGACTAAAACYGCCCCTGAGGTGATGTAGTGCCCGGAAGAAGGTCAATGGTGCAACCGTAAGGTCGATGCAAAGGGAAAGACATAGTGTGGGCATTGTTGAAGACCTCCCAGAGGTCCAGGTACTTCACGGGAATGGCTGAGGGATCCAAGACTTCTCCCAAGCCTGCAGGAAGATGTCCCGGGGAAGGCAGTGTGTAAGGTCCGTAAAGTTGGTATAGTCCCAAAATGTTTTCAAGATATGTAACTTTAAAAAAAATAAACCCTCCACATACAGTACCAGAATAAAAGTGAAGAAWTCAAAAAACGATTAAATAACACATATGGAATCACGTAGTAACCAAAAAGGTGTTAAACAAATCAAAATATGTTATATATTTGAGATTCTTAAAAGTAGCCACCCTTTGCCTTGATGACAGCTTTGCACACTCTTGGCATTCTCTCAACCAGCTTCATGAGGTAGTCACCTGGAATGCTTTTCAATTAACAGGAGTGCATTGTTAAAAGTTAATGTGTGGAATTTCTGTCCTTCTTAATGCGTTTGAGGCAATCAGTTGTGTTGTGAAAAGGTAGGGGTGGTATACAAAAGATAGCCCTGTTTGGTAAAAGACCAAGTCTATATTATCGCAAGAACAGCTGTCTTGTCAATGTAGAAAATAGTACAAATAAAGAAAGTCCCTGGAATGAGTCGGTGTGTTCAAACATTTGACTGGTACTATATGTTAAAATATAATTTTATTTAACATTCTGGCTTGTAGAAGTCATGAGAGGAAACTTTCCTCATCCAAACGCTCCTTTCTGTCCGACGTAGAATTCAATGCAAGTCAATGTCGGGTTTCCAGGCAAGTGTCGATACTGATAGGATCGAAATGAAGGGAGCGCTGCTCTTGGGTTAGCTTTCTCCATTTAAATCTTTCTTAACATTCTAAATTATTTCACAATTCTGAAGAGGGATCAGCTTCTAGTGATTTTTTACCACCTAAGGCTGCAAATATTAAGGCGGCTTATTCATCATTGCGCACTATGGGCTTCACGTCATGGAAGACTACAAGAAGCAAATACAACTCAATTGATTGAACATGAAATRTATTTCAATATGTTTGTAATTGGCCTATAGCCTACTGTTTATATTTTAATGTAGTCATCTACAGTGGGGAGAACAAGTATTTGATACACTGCTGATTTTGCAGGTTCTCCTACTTACAAAGCATGTAGAGGTCTGTAATTTTCATCATAGGTACACTTCAACTGTGAGAGACGGAATCTAAAACAAAAATCCAGAAAATCACATTGAATGATTTTTAATAATTAATTTGCATTTTATTGCATGACATAAGTATTTGATCACCTACCAACCAGTAAGAATTCCGGCTCTCACAGACCTGTTAGTTTTTCTTTAGAAGCCCTCCTGTTCTCCACTCATTACCTGTATTAACTGCACCTGTTTGAACTTGTTACCTGTAAAAAGACACCTGTCCACACACTCAATCAAACAGACTCCAACCTCTCCACAATGGCCAAGACCAGAGAGCTGTGTAAGGACATCAGGGATAAAATTGTAGACCTGACAAGGCTGGGATGGGCTACAGGACAATAGGCAAGCAGCTTGGTGAGAAGGCAACAACTGTTGGCGCAATTATTGAAAAATGGAAGAAGTTCAAGATGACGGTCAATCACCCTCGGTCTGGGGCTCCATGCAAGATCTCACCTCGTGGGGCATCAATGATCATGAGGAAGGTGAGGGATCAGCCCAGAACTACACGGCAGGACCTGGTCAATGACCTGAAGAGAGCTGGGACCACAGTCTCTAAAAAACCATTAGTAACACACTACGCCGTCATAGATTAAAATCCTGCAGCGCACGCAAGGTCCCCCTGCTCAAGCCAGCGCATGTCCAGGCCCGTCTGAAGTTTGCCAATGACCATCTGGATGATCCAGAGGAGGAATGGGAGAAGGTCATGTGGTCTGATGAGACAAAAATAGAGCTTTTTGTCTAAACTCCACTCGCCGTGTTTGGAGGAAGAAGAAGGATGAGTACAACCCCAAGAACACCATCCCAACCGTGAAGCATGGAGGTGGAAACATCATTCTTTGGGGATGCTTTTCTGCAAAGGGGACAGGACGACTGCACCGTATTGAGGGGAGGATGGATGGGGCCATGTATCGCGAGATCTTGGCCAACAACTTCCTTCCCTCAGTAAGAGCATTGAAGATGGGTCGTGGCTGGGTCTTCCAGCATGACAATGACCCGAACACACAACCAGGGCAACTAAGGAGTGGCTCGTAAGAAGCATCTAAAGGTCCTGGAGTGGCCTAGCCAGTCTCCAGACCTGAACCCAATAGAACATCTTTGGAGGGAGCTGAAAGTCCGTATTGCACAGCGACAGCCCCGAAACCTGAAGGATCTGGAGAAGGTCTGTATGGAGGAGTGGGCCAAAATCCCTGCTGCAGTGTGTGCAAACCTGGTCTCAAGAACTACAGGAAACGTATGATCTCTGTTAATTGCAAACAAATGTTTCTGTACCAAATATTAAGTTCTGCTTTTTTGATGTATCAAATACTTATGTCATGCCATAAAATGCAAATTAATTACTTAAAAATCATACAATGTGATTTTCTGGATTTTTGTTTTAGATTCCGTCTCTCACAGTTGAAGTGTACCTATGATAAAAATTACAGACCTCTACATGCTTTGTAAGTAGGAAAACCTGCAAAATTGGCAGTGTATCAAATACTTGTTCTCCCCACTGTAGGTTTTCATTTGCAGCATCTTTTTATACGTCACTTGTTTGTATCAAAGAAATTGGCAATGTTGTATTTGTAGTCAACTTTGTTCTGAAGTTATTGCCGGTCAAAGAGATAATGATAAACCATGTTTCGCTATGTTTAGCRGAGATCTTCTGTTTATAAATTGATTCGGGAGGGCAAAAAAACATCTATAACATACTTAGCTGTTCTCAGTGGTGGAAAAAAGTACCTAATTGTCATACTTGAGTAAAAGTAAATATACTTTAATAGAAAATGACTAAAGTAAAAGTGAAAGTCTACCAGTAAAATACCACTGTCGTGTGTGCTCCCTCTCCGGCCTCTAGGTCACCAGGTTGCTCGTTCATGGTGTACACCTGTCACCAGCGTTACGCGCATTTGTACCTTATGACACTCACCTGGACTCCATCACCACCTTGTTTACCTGCCCTTTATGTCACTCCCTTTGGTTTCTTCCCCAGTCGTCATTGTTTCTGTTTCATGTCCGTGCACTGTTTGTGTTTCTTGTTTTGTTCATTTATTTATTAGTTATTTATTTATTATTTATTAAATGTATTCACTCCCTGAATTTGCTTTCCGACTCTCAGTGTACATCGTTACAACCGCTTGAGTAAAATGCTAAAAGTATTCGATTTTTAAATATACATAAGTATCAAAAGTAAATGCAATTGCTAAAATATACTTAAGTATTCAAATTCTTTATTTTGAGCAATCCAGACGGCACCCTTTTCTTGTTTTTAAAATGTATGGACAGCCAGGGGCACACTCCAACACTCAGACATAATTTACAAACAAAACATGTGTTTAGTGAGTCTGCCAGATCATAAGTGATAGGGATGACCAAGGATGTCCTCTTGATAAGTGCTTGAATGGACCATGTTCCTGTCCTGTCCAAAATGTAACCAGTACTTGTGGGTGTCCGGCAATTCATGTAATGAACTTAGCCTTATTAAGATGCTTTTGGGAAACCTTTCTGACTGAAGTGAGTTTAGATTAGTTKTATTGGTCCTGTGCAGTTGTAAATCAAGCAAATACAACTTATTTGAGAAATTGTAAATTGTGCAAGGGTTCCAGTATTAAACGGACCCATAAATATATTTTGGAAGTCCTAAAGAAGGTTTAGGATGTTCTAAAGAATATTAAAAGGGACCGAACTGAAAAGAGATCAAACTCCTCCATCATAAAGAGAACACTCTTCTATGGCTGCGTTTACACAAGCACAATTCAGATCTTTTTAAGAGCTGATCTGATTGGTYAAAAGACCAATTAGTGAAAATTATGATCCGAATTGGGATGCCTGTGTAAACGCAGCCTCAGAGGTACACAAATGTATGCACATATTTCACCAACAAGCAAAAAGGAGACTTTGTTGACTCACCCCCACCATTCTTGTAACAAAGATATGGAAACCTCCATATATTTCCAAGTCCAATAATAGCACCAGCCACAGTTAGAATGAACTCCATTTTACTATCCCACTGGCCACGCTCCTTGACCCTCTGTTGGGTGTAATGCACGGGCCCTGGGAGAGGCTCATGTCTGCCTACGGAGAGAGGAGCTGCCATCCTGCCAGTAAGAGAGGGCCCGAAGCCAAGAGCTGCGTGTGGAGTCTGTTGAGTTCCTGCCTCAAGATCAGTTGTTGGTGCAATGGTCTGCTCCTGTTAGAGCTTTTATGGATATCAGCACTGTCAAGATAGTGTGGTGGTAGCCTCGAGGTTAGAGAGGCGGAACGTTTCCAACCCCTGAGTTGCCTGCTGTAAAATCTTTCAGCCAGAGGGTTACCGGCTTCAGTATCCAATATAATTCATACTGCCGTTGTGCCCTTGAGAAAGGCACATTACATCTAAATGGTGTTAACACCCGTGTGGGCTCTTGAACTCTCTCTTCAAAGTTCTTTTCAACTTTCCCTTACGGTACTTGTCGACTATCGGTCTAATGCCGGTATTTAGTCTGAGATGGAGCTTACAACCCCCTTTGGGCTGCATTCCCAAACAACCAGATCCGAGAAGACCGGACCCCGGCGCGAGTGGGCCACAGTAAGCCTCATATTGAGAAGAGGGTGCTTACAGTATATCTTAGCCTTGGGMAGCCACACTAGGAGAACAGAACATTGGGCTTATCCTACTATTGTACAACAAGTCCTTCCACATAGAGATGAGGTTCAGCAGCTCTTGGATGACAAAGGAAGTAAGCATATTTATTGTTACAAGAAAAAAATGGAAAGCGGGGGTAGTGGCAGTGCTACCTTTCCCCAGACATCACAACGTCCCATGTACTGACATCGTTAGTTCTACATTTACATTTTTTTACATTTAAGTCATTTAGCAGACGCTCTTATCCAGAGTGACTTACAAATTGGAAAGTTCATACATATTCATCCTGGTCCCCCCGTGGGGAATGAACCCACAACCCTGGCGTTGCAAGCGCCATGCTCTACCAACTGAGCCACAGTATGATGATGTGTATCATCATACTGTACATGGAGCCCACAGGACCACTAAAAAGGATAGTTCACCTAAATTACGGGTGAACAAAACCAAAGCATGGGTTGCTGTCTTACCTTGTCCATTGACTGCTTACAGGGTAAAGCAACACATTATAAAATATTAAAATGCTAGATTGGCATTGATGATTGGTGATTTTGGTATAGTAACCCTTCATTATTTACAAAGATGGAAATAATTGATTCATTGGCTGGTGTTWTAAAACTATTTTATAAATACATTTTGCAATGTATTTTAAAAGCGTTACAAAAGAGTGTTACAAAAGACCTTGTTCAGATCAGATGAGTTTGAAGACAACGGTATTGACAGCTCAACAACATAGTTTCAAAACCCTTCCACAAAACATCATATACAGTTGAAGTCGGAAGTTTACATACACCTTAGCCAAATACATTTAAACTCAGTTCACAATTCTCAATTCTCAATTCTCAAAAAATCCCTGTCTTAGGTCAGTTAGGATCACCACTTTACTTAAAGAATATGAAATGTCAGATTAATATGTGAGAGAATGATTTATTTCAGATTTTATTTATTTCATCACATTGCCAGTGGGTCAGAAGTTTACATACACTCAATGAGTATTTGGTAGCATTGCCTTTAAATTGTTTAACTTGGGTCAAACCTATTAGGTAGCCTTCCACAAGCTTCCCACAATAYGTTGGGTGAATTTTGGCCCATTCCTCCTGACAGAGCTGGTGTAACTGAGTCAGGTTTGTAGAACTCCTTGCTCGCACAAACGTTTTTAGTTCTGCCCAAAAATGTTCTATAGGATTGAGGTCAGGGCTTTGTGATGGCCACTCCAATACCTTGACTTTGTTGTTCTTAAGCCTTTTTGCCACAACTTTGGAAGCATGCTTGGGGTTATTTGCCATTTGGAAGACCCATTTGCGACCAAGCTTTAACTTCTTGAGATGTTGCTTCAATATATCCACATAATTTTCCTTCCTCATCTTCCTTCATCAAGTCATCTATTTTGTGAAGTGCACCAGTCCCTCCTGCAGCAAAGCACCCCACAACATGATGCTGCTACCCCGCTGCTTCACGGTTGGATTGGTTCTTCGGCTTGCAAGCCCCTCCCTTTTTCCTCCAACATAATGATGGGCATTATGGCCAAACAGTTTCATCAAACAGAGGCATTTCTCCAAAAAGTACAATCTTTGTCCTTATGTGCAGTTGCAAACCGTAGTTTCGCTTTTTTAGGCGGTTTTGAGCAGTGGCTTCTTCCTTGTTAAGTGGCATTTCAGGTTATGTCGACATAGGACTCGTGTTTACTTTGTATATAGATACTTTTAGAACTTTTTCCTCCAGCATCTTCACAAAGTCCTTTGCTGTAGTTCTGGGATCAATTTGCACTTTTCGACACCAACGTACATTTATCTTTCACTGCTATGCGGATGACACCAGCTGTACATTCAATGAAACATGGTGAAGCCCCAAAATTGCCCCGCTAGAAGCCTGGTTTCAGATAAGGAAGTGGATGGCTGAAAACGTTCTACTTTTAAACTCGGACAAACAGAGATGCTGTTCTAGGTCCAAGAAACAAAGAGATCTTCTGTTAAATCTGACAATTATCTTGATGGTTGTAAAGTCATCTCAATAAAACTGTGAAGGACCTCGGCGTTACTCTTGACCCTGATCTCTCTTTTGACGAACATATCAAAACTGTTCAAGGACAGCGTAACATTGCAAAAATCCGAAATCTTCTGTCCAAAAATGATGAAAAATTAATCCATGCTTTTGTTGCTTCTAGTTAGACTACTGCAATGTTCTACTTTCCGCTACCCGGATAAAGCACTAAATAAACTTCAGTTAGTGCTAAATACGGCTGCTAGAATCCTGACTAGACCAAAACATTGATCATATTACTCCAGTGCTAGCCTCCCTACATGGCTTCCTGTTAAGGCAAGGGCTGATTTCAAGGTTTTACTGTTACCTAAAAAGTGTTACATGGCTTGCTCCTACCTATCTTTCCGAGTTGGTCTGCCGTACATACCTACACGTACGCTACGGTCACAAGACACAGGCCTCCTAATTGTCCCTAGAATTTCTAAGCAAACAGCTGGAGGCAGGGCTTTCTCCTATAGATCTCAATTTTTATGGAATGGTCTGCCTACCCTAGTGAGGACGCGCAGATCTTGCTCAACTTTTAAGTGTTTACTGGAGACTCATCTCTTCAGTAGGTCCTATGATGAGTGTAGTCTGGCCCCAGGAGTGTGAAGGTGAACGGAAAGGCTCTGAGCAACGAACCGCCTTGCTGCTTCTCTGGCCGGTTCACCTCTCTCCACTGGGATTCTCTGCCTCTAACCCTATTACAGGGGTGAGTCACTGGCTTACTGGTGCTTTTTCATGCCGTCCCTAGGAGGGGTGCGTCATTTGAGTGGGATGAGTCACTGACGTGATCTTCCTGTCTGGGTTGGCGCCCCCCTTTGGGTGTTGCGTGGCGGAGATCTTTGTGGGACC
>NC_036858.1:66483732-66498330 GCF_002910315.2 Salvelinus sp. IW2-2015 | reverse complement strand
GTTCCAATAAGAGATGTGGAGTTCCATAAAGAGATTGTATTCGATAAGAGAGAATGGAGTCCAAACGAGTCTGGCGTTCCATAAGAGATTGTGGAGTTCCCGAGTAGATCAGTGGAGGCTAAAATGTAGCGTAGTCCAGACGAATAGTGAGTTCCATACAAGAATGCTGGAGTTCCATAAGAATGTGGAGTTCCATAAAGGAGATTGTGGAGTTCCATAAGAGATGTGGAGTTCCATAAGAGATCTGGAGTTCCATAAGAGATGTGGAGTTTCGTATATGGAGTTCCATAAGAGATGTGGAGTTCCATACATGGAGTTCCATAAGAGATCTGGAGTTCCATAAGAGATGTGGAGTTCCATAAGAGATCTGGAGTTCCATACATGGAGTTCCATAAGAGATCTGGAGTTCCATAAGAGATGTGGAGTTCCATAMGAGATGTGGAGTTCCATAAGACCATGTCTTTGAGGTATGACATGCTGCTTTTACACAGCTTTAATGAAGTATCACATCAATTACTTTCCCATCATAAATCAAAAGTCCCTCAGAAGGAACATCTGAATCTAGACAGCGTCTGGCCTGAGGGGTTCTAACACCTTTTGAATGTGTTCTCATCTGCTGTAGTGGGTGTGTTAGCAAAGAAAGCTATGAACGTTCCAACCCAGGGACATTTTGATAAATACAGGTATGCCGGCATTACAAAGTGATTCTGTGAACCTGCACTGTGCTGGGCAGTGTCTCTAGACATACAGTGCCTTTTCTGAAAGAGAGCTGGGGTTAKCCCAAAAACAAAGGAGAGACACAACAGGATATCTAAAGAAATGTAGGATCGCGTTTTCAGTCATGAATCTTGTTCTGGACGCAGCTCTGCAAAGTGGTCACCAGTTGGCACAGACACAAAGTAATAGCATATGATTTTAAACCTAACCCTAAGCTTAACCCTAACCTTAAACACACTGCTGACACTAAAGCCTAACCCTAAACTTGAATTAAAATATATATTTTTTTTCTTCGGGATATAAGATGGAATACGATCACTAGGAAGCATTAGATGGGAGGTGGCTCTGTGCCTTCTGCTGTCCTGCACCATCTGCTACTTCTGTATCTGGAATGGACTGAAGTCTACAGGAAAGGTAGAACATGGAGAGGTAGGTGACCATGCTGATCTTGTCTGGTTCCTGACCAGCACCTATATCTTCTCTAGTGGTGAAGGGCCAGATCCCCAAACTCCCACTAAGCCAGGTGAAAGGCCAGCTGGAAGTTGCCCTAGATAAGGAGTCTGCAAGGTTATGCTGTCCAAACTCCCCCATTCACATACATTAGGGTTTCTCTAGATCTGGTTGTTCTGTGTGCTCTGTTTAATAACACCTGCCAAAAACAGAGAAAAAGACTCTTAGAAGAAGGTAATTTTCATGCGCCACTTATATTTACTCTCACACAAAGAACATCTGTCAGGGAGAGACAGAGGCCTATGTGCAGACATACATTGACATGAATGGATTACGTTCATGCTTGGCATACTTTACTTTACACGCCCATTGAAGGACGCCTTCCTCTAAGGCATTATTTTAATTACAGCGTGGGTGGGTGTAAAATGTTTTAGACTCACCAGTGTCTTAAATGTTTAGTCTAATGCACTTAATAAGGAAAGTCACCRTCACAGGATATACTGCATTTGGGTAGGTCATTTTTTGGTAAGAGTTGGTGCGGTAAAGGAGGCCTTAAGTTTATCTCAACACATTCACAGTGAGGCCATAGGCTATACAGTCAATCATTTGTGACATGGTGTGAGAACAGAGAMGTTCTGTTCCCCAGACATGCAGCTGAACATGTTTTAACGACTGGGATGGGTCTCAGTAGTGTACTGTGAGAGTGTTGAAATAATACAAAGTTATCCTACTAAAGTAGTCCAAATGGAAGATATTTCAAGAATGATTATTTTAAGTTCTGATTTGGTTGAACCTTTGTTGTCTCACCTGTGTGTCAGCACCCAGCAACATGACCATGACGAAGAAACATATGGCCAGCGGCTGAGGTAGAAGCATCATGGCCACAGCACGAGGACATGATATGAATGGCAGGCCATTCAATCTACACACAATACMCCATACTGAAAAAGCAAAAACAGAAATACCTTATTTACATAAGTATTCAGACTCTCTGCTATGTTACTCGAAATTGAGCTCAGGTGCATTCTGTTTCCATTGATCATCCTTGAGATGCTTCTACAGCTTGATTGGAGTCCACCTGTGGTAAATTAAATTGATTGGGCATGATTTAGGAAATGTTGCCACCTGTCCATATAGAGTCCCACAGTTGACAGTGCATGTATATATTTATTTTATTTAACATTTATTTAACTAGGCAAGTCAGTTAAGAACAAATTCTTATTTACAATGACGGCCTACCGAAAGGTAAAAGGCATCCTACGGGGACGGGGGCTGGGATTAAAAATGGTTGGTTGGATTTGCGTTTATCATCGAAGGAATGAGCATTACACAGGGGCCTATACTATGGAGCGGGATCAATTTGGAGGTGGAGAGTCTGTCATGGTCTGGGGCAGTGTGTCATAGCATCATCGGACTGAGCTTGTTGACATTGAAGACAAACTCAATGCTATGCAATACAGGGAAGACATCCTCCTCCCTCATGTCGTACACTTACTGCAGGCTCATCCTGACATGACCCTCCAGCATGACAATGCCACCAGCCATACTGCTCATTCTGTGAGTGATTTCCTGCAAGACAGGAATGTCAGTGTTCTGCCATGGTTAGCGAAGAGCCCGGATATAAATCCCATTGAGCACGTCTGGGACCTGTTGGATTGGAGGGTGAGGGCTAGGGCCATTCCCCCCAGAAATGTCTGGGAACTTGCAGGTGCCTTGGTGGAAGAATGGGGTATCGTCTCACAGCAWGRCCTGGCAAATCTGGTGCAGTCCATRAGGAGGAGATGCACTGCGGTACTTAATGCAGCTTGTGGCCACACCAGATACTGACTGTTACTTTGGATTTTGACTTCACTTTGTTCAGGGACACATTATTCCATATCTGTTAGTCACATGTCTGTGGAACTTGTTCAGTTTGTCTCAGTTGTTGAATCTTGTTATGTTCACACAAAAATGTACACATGTTAAGTTTGCTGAAAATGAACGCAGTTGACAGTGAGAGGACCTTTCTTATCTTCTCTGGGATATGTGGGACGGTAGCGTTACTATAGAAATCAATCTTTCATGAAATCACACATGAAAGACACCAAATTAAAGCTACACATGTTGTGAATCCAGCCAACGTGTCTGATTTCAAAAAGGGAAAGCACACCAAACAATTATGTTAGCTCAGTACATAGCCACAGAAAAACACAGCCATTTTCCCAGCAAAAGATAGTAGTCACAAAAAGCAGAAATAGAGATAAAATTAATCACTAACCTTTGATGATCTTCATCAGATGACACTCATAGGACATCATGTTACACAATACATTTATGTTTTGTTCGATAATGTGCATATTTATATCCACAAATCTCGGTTTACATTGGCGCCATGTTCAGAAATGCCTCCAAAATATCCGGAGAAATTGCAGAGTGCCACGCCAAATAACAGAAATACTCATCATAAACTTTGATGAAAGATACATGTTTTACATATAATTAAAGATACACTTGTTCTTAATGCAACCGCTGTCAGATTTCAAAAAAACTTTACGGAAAAAGCACACCATGCAATAATCTGAGACGGCGCTCAAATATAAATAACAATTAGCCGCCATGTTGGAGTCAACAGAAATACGAAATTACATCATAAATATTTCCTTACCTTTGAATATCTTCATCAGAATGCATTCCCAGGAATCCTAGTTCGACAATAAATTGTTGTTTTGTTCGATAATGTCAATTATTTATGTCCAAATAGCTGCTTTTGCTAGCGCGTTTAGTACACATATCCAAACGCTCGTGCAAGTGACGCATAACGTCGGACGAAAACTTCAAAAAGTTATATTACAAGTCGAATAAACTGGTCAAACTTAGTAGAGAATCAATCTTCAGGATGTTGTTATCATATATATCCAATAACGTTCCAACCGGAGCATTCCTTCTGTCTGTAAAAGTTATGGAACGCAACGCGATATCATGAGAAATGCGCATGACCAGGAACTGGCAATCTGCCAGACCACTGACTGAATCACCTCCCATCCGGCCCCACATCACAGTATACACTTCATTCAACGTTCTACCGACTGTTGACATCTAGTGGAAGGCGTAGGAAGTGCAAACAAATCCATATCTTCCTGGGATTTGAATAGGCGATGAGTAGAAAAAACACCAGCCTCAGAATTTCAACCTCCTCTTTGGAAGATTGCCTGCCATATGAGTTCTGTTATACTCACAGACATACTTCAAACAGTTTTAGAAACTTCAGAGTGTTTTCTATCCAATAGCAATAATAATATGCATATATTAGCATCTAGGACAGAGTAGGAGGCAGTTCACTATGGCACGCAATTCATCCAAAGTGAAAATGCTGCCCCCTATCCCTAAAAAGTTAAAAGTCTGATGGCCTTGAGACAGAAGCTGTTTTTCAGTCTCTCGGTCCCCGCTTTGATGCAGCTGTACTGACCTCGCCTTCTGGATGATAGCGGGGTGAACAGGCAGTGCCTCGGGTGATGTTGTYCATGATGATCTTTTTGACCTTCCTGTGACATCAGGTGGTGTAGGTGTCCTGGATGGCAGGTAGTTTAACCCCAGTGATGCATTGTGCAGACCTACYTACCCTCTGGAGAGCCTTACGGTTGTGGGCGGAGCCGTTGCCGTACCAGGCGGTGATACAGCCCGACAGGATGCTCTCGATTGTGCAKCTGTAAAAGTTTGTGAGTGTTTTTGGTGACAAGACAMATTTTTCCAGCCTCCTGTGGTTGAAKYGGCGCTGCTGCGCCTTCTTCACCACGCTGTCTCTGTGGGTGGACCATTTCAGTTTGTCCGTGATGTGTACGCCGAGGAATTTAAACTTTCCACCTTCTCCACTACTGTCCCGTCGATGTGGATAGGGGGCTGCTCCCTCTGCTGGTTCCTGAAGTCCACGATTATCTCCTTTGTTTTGTTGATGTTGAGTGAGAGGTTATTTTCCTGACACCACACTTCAAGGGCYCTCACCTCCTCCCTGTAGGTCGTCTCATCGTTGTTGGTAATCAAGCCTACCACTGTAGTGTCGCCTGCAAATCTGATGATTGAGTTGGAGGCGTGCACGGCCAYGCAGTCATGGCGTTATGGTAGGGGATAGAGGAAAGGCGTAGCCAGGTTGCTAGGGCATTGTGGTAAGGGATAGAGGAAAGGCTTAACCAGCATGGTTGGGCGTTGTGGTAAGGGATAGAGGAAAAGCTTAACCAACATGCTAGGGCGTTGTGGTAGGGGATAGAGGAAAGGCGTAACCAGGTTGCTAGGGCGATGTGGTTGGGGATAGAGGAAAGGCTTAACCAGCATGGTTGGGCGTTGTGGTAGGGGATAAAGGAAAGGCTTAACCAGCATGCTTGGGCATTGTGGTTGGTTGATAGAGGAAAAGCTTAACCAGCATGCTTGGGCGTTGTGGTTGGTTGATAGAGGAAAAGCTTAATCAGCATGCTAGGGCGTTGTGGTAGGGGTTAGAGGAAAGGCTTAACCAGCATTCTTGGGCGTTGTGGTTGGTTGATAGAGGAAAAGCTTAACCAGCATGCTAGTGCGTTGTGGTAAGGGATAGAGGAAAGGCGTAACCAGGTTGCTAGGGCGTTGTGGTTGGGGATAGAGGAAAGGCGTAACCAGGTTGCTAGGGCGTTGTGGTAGGGGATAGAGGAAAGGCGTAACTAGGTTGCTAGGGCGTTGTGGTTGGGGATAGAGGAAAGGCGTAACCAGGTTGCTAGGGCGTTGTGGTAGGGGATAGAGGAAAGGCTTAAACAGCATGCTAGGGTGTTGTGGTAGGGGATAGAGGAAAGGCTTAACCAGCATTCTTGGGCGTTGTGGTTGGTTGATAGAGGAAAAGCTTAACCAACATGCTAGGGCATTGTGGTAGGGGATAGAGGAAAAGCTTAACCAGCATGCTAGGGCGTTGTGGTAGGGGATAGAGGAAAAGCTTAACCAGAATGCTAGGGCGTTGTGGTAGGGGATAGAGGAAAGGCTTAACCAGCATGCTAGGGCGTTGTGGTAGGGGATAGAGGACGCTTACCAGCATGCTAGGCGTTGTGGTTGGGGATAGAGGAAAAGCTTACCAGAATGCTGGGGCGTTGTTGGGGTAGGGATAGAGGAAAAGTTAACCAGCATGCTAGGGCGTTGTGGTAGGGGATAGTGGAAAAGCTTACACAGCATGCTAGGGCGTTGTGGTAGGGGATAGAGGAAAAGCTTAACCAGAATGCTAGGGCGTTGTGGTTGGGGTAGAGGAAAGGCTTAACCAGGCATGCCTAGGCGTTGTGGTTTGGGGATAGAGGAAGTTAACCAGCATGCTAGGGCGTTGTGGTTGTTGATAGAGGAAAGGCTTAACAGGTTGCTAGGGCGTTGTGGTTTGGGGATAGAGGAAAGGCTTAACCAGCATGCTAGGGCGTTGTGGTTGGTGATAGGGAGAGCTTAACCAGTCATGCCTGGGCAATTGGGTGGTTTGGGGATAGTGGAAAGGCTTAACCAGCATGCTCGGGCGTTTGTGGTTGGGGATAGAGGAAAAGCTTAACAGATGCTAGGGCGTTGTGGTTGGGGATAGAGGAAAGTGCTTAACCAGCATGCTAGGCGTTGTGGTTGGTTGATAGAGGAAACGCTTAACCAGAATGCTAGGGTTTGTGGTTGGGGATAGAGGAAGGCTTAACCAGAATGCTAGGGCGTTGTGGTAGGGGATAGAGGGAAAGTGTAACAGGTTGCTAGGGTTGTGTAGGGGATAGAGAAAAGCTTAACCAGCATGCTAGTGCGTTGTGGGTAGGGGATAGAGGAAAGGTGTAACCAGTGTCTAGGGCGTTGTGGTTGGGGATAGAAGAAAAGCTTAACAGCATGCTAGGGGTGTGTGTGGTAGGTTGATAGAGGAAAGTGTACTTAAAAGTTGCTAGGCGTTGTGGTAGGGGATAGAGAAAAGCTTAACCAGGTTGCTACCGGCGTTGTGGTTGGTTGATAGAGGAAAAGCTTAACCAGGTTGCTAGGGCGTTGTGGTAGGGGATAGAGGAAAAGCTTAACCAGCATGCTAGTGCGTTGTGGTTGGTTGATAGAGGAAAAGCTTAACCAGCATGCTTGAGGGGTTGTTGTGGTTGGTGGATAGAGGAAAAGCTTAAGGTTTCTGCCAATATCAGATATGTCTATTTCCTGGGAAATGCTCTTGTCACTTACAACCTCATGCTAATCGCATTAGCCTACGTTAGCTTGGAATCTTACAAACGAACGTTGAATACTGAAGTTACAGCGTGAGATGTTGTTGGCACCCCTTTAGCCCTCTATATCCTTCCCTATTTTTTATTTAAGAAAGAAAATGATTAAAGCTACAATTTACCTYCGTCTCAAGGAGCCTTTACTGGGGTGAAAGCAAGCAGATGGTGACAGGGCCACATGAGGCAGAGAGAGATATACAACGACGTTTGCATTTCATGAGCCTTAATTGCGTCTGTTGTCCCCTAACCCACCCTATGCCCCCTGCCCTACCAGCCTGGCGAAGTTATGCCTGTCACACACACACACACAAATTGAACAATATTATCTCCCCATAGACCCTAAGTGAAAGGGCGCAGCAAGGTAATAATGATATTGGGCGTGGTAACATGGAAAGGGCGTTGGGGGCGGTTGGGGTACAATGAATGGAAGAAAAGTGCTTATTTCAATGTCTTTTCTTTGACCCCATGAATGAGACAAGGATACCAACTGAGGCCCTATAGGGAGTGTTGTTGGACAAGTGTTGACAAAATATTGCCAATCAACAACATGAGTAATAATCATCAATGACCTCAGTGTATTGATTTGCTTTAAAAGTCTATTTGTTAATGTTCAGAAATGATGGCCGTTCAAGAGTGGGCTATTAGAAAGATGAACAAGATCATAGACCTCGTCGAGGGGRCTGGGAAAGTACAATCGCTGAACAGAGCAAAAGGTACTGAATTAAGCTGATTGAAGCCAAGAACCAGCATTTTTTAGCAGTTTAGCAGAGAGTATAATTCCAATGATTTCAACAGAACCATATGCTTCATCTGAAGAGTATATCTGATTTGGCCGAGCCCTAACAAAATGTTAGTTTATTATGAAATTATTAATCTGTCTGATGTCTGTCTCGTCCGTCTTAATACACATCCGTAGTAATGTATCCTGAGGCTTGATTGATGGAAGGCCTGGGGATCGGGTGGATGTGTGTCTGTAAATGTGTGAGTGAGKGTTGGGGGTTCACTCAATAAAATCAACCCCAGATTGTGGAGGGGGGTAGGGGTGGCAGATCAGATTAGAGATCAATCACTCCCAGAGTGAGAAAGACATCGGTGATGCTTGGGGTACCCATGTTGCTTTAATCCAGACACCCCCCCCCTCCCCCGCCCCCCTTTACCTCTCTTGTTCTTGTGTTGTCCTCTATTCTTGTTCTACAGAATCCTTCACCACTGATCCAGTAGGCCTTATTCAGATGAAAAAAAAAGAAGGTTTCCTCATTTAGGTCTTTAACACCACAAGAAACGCTCTAAGGAACCTCTCAACAAAGGGTTAGGCTAAGGGCAATATGAAACATGTCCCAAATGTTGCCAAGTGTTGCATAGCATTTGTCTTGTCACCACAGGCCTGACTGTCCTGACTCTACTCAATAATGATGTGTTGTGCCATAAAACTTCCACATAGCCTCATAGTTAGATAATAGAGGAGGATCATTCATTACTTTGACTGAAGGGTATAGGGATCAGAAACACAGACAAAACATGGAACACATTACTGTCCTTTAGCACGACAGACATCACAGCTACACCACACACACACACACACACACACACACACACACACACACACACACACACACACACACACACACACACACACACACACACACACACACACACACACACACACACACACACACACACACACACACACACACACTGCATGTAAATGACTGTGGGGTTCCTTCCCTCCTCGCAAACAAGCTGGGATGTATGTAAAGACTAATGATCAGCTAATGGCCCCTCACACAGCGCAATAAGACAAAATGATCACTCAGTGAAGCTCTGAGAAGATATGTAGATGTAGACCCTCCACCCCCCCCACCACGCACTTCCTCATCTTCTGTCTCCTTGTGTCTCCTTGTGATCAAAATTAATTTGACTGAGGTGGATTTCTGGGGCCGTATGCATCAAGCATCTCAGAGTAGGAGTGCTGAGCTAGGATCAGTTTAGCCTGAGCTAGGATAAGCCACTTTAAGCCTCTTTATGAATACAGGCCCTGATAGACAAGCATTCGTCTGTCATACTCAGATCTCACCACATGGCTACAGTGTTAGCTAGTAAACTTTCAGCTAGTGCGCAATGCTACTTGGCAAAATTTAGCATATGTCATGACATCATATATCCACAGGATGGGGGCACCTCCCAGGTAATTAGAATGCCTGTGGGCTGCTAGCCCACACCTAGAGACCACAGTACATTTGAAGTAGATTTCCAGCATAGAATTGACTGTGGAATAAAATCATCCAGAAGTGCACTTATTAGACTGGGTTTGTACTAGAAGTCAGTCTGACTTGTTAGACTGGGTTTGTACTAGAGGTCAGTCTGACTCATTAGATTGAGTTTGAACTATAGGTCAGTCTGACTTATTAGACTGGGTTTGTACTAGAGGTCAGTCTGACTTGTTAGACTGGGTTTGTACTAGATGTCAGGCTGACTCATAATTGCAGGTATAATGAGCATTGTTTGATGAGTCATTCTAATGGCTCAGACTGACCTTAAGTGAAACCCAGTCTAATGAGTCAGACTTACCTATAGTACAAACCCAGTTTAATGAGTCTACTTCTGCTTTTAGCTGTAAGATTGTAAGAAATCTAAGAAGAGAGAGAGAGAGAGGGAGGGAGAGGGAGAGAGAAATGTTTTAATATTTCACAATCTGTGCAGAAATKACACTAAATTGCCAATTCAGCTGATTACAAGCCACTAAAACATGGTAAGGGTTAGTGCTCAAAGATGCGATCAGATGTGAATGTCTCAGAGATATGTGGACTGATACGGTCCCTGTCTGACCCATTAGACTGAACTCAGTAATACTTCAACAGGTATTGTATGTACTGATGTCTGGCTTGATGCCAGGGCTGACCAGACAGATTCACACCAGTAAGCTGTTGTTAGAATGCCAGTTGTTAACCACCACACTCAACACAATAGAGATACTATGTGGACGGACTGTGGCACGGTTGTTTTGATCGAAGCAGCGAGCACAGAGCCCCTGGCATGGCCAAGCATCCGGGACAACACTGTTGACACTACATATCCTGCCCGTTGCCATGGAGAAGTAGACCCACCATTCCCTTCATTTGTCCTCCCTGGTTTTCCTGCTGTCAGTGTACGGGTCCGGTCTGGGTGAAAGGCATCCTCTCCTCCACCCACCCTCTTTTAAAGGCTTTGACCCCAGCAGGGTGGAGTGGGTCAGCTTCCTTCCCCATTTAGGGAGGGATGGAGGATGGAGGGAGGGAGGAGGTACATGGCTGTATCGGGGAGCAATAGCAGCTTAGGGAGGGTGGTGGTGGTGTTGTACCAGGGGCCACACAGTGTTTACATAAAACAAAGGCATGTCGCCTGGCCCCGGACTGCACATTCCTTCCCTCTCCTTCATTCATAGCCCTGAGAGGAGAGGTGGGCTGGAGATAGACTGTAAAACCCAAAACCCAGAGAGAGAAAGGAGGAAATGGACCATACCTTGCCACTTCATTGTCTGATCCTCCTTTTCCTCTAGTTAATTTCAGCAGTTGTGTGTGTGCGTGTGTGTGTGTGTGTGTGTGTGTGGTGTGGTGGTGTGGGTTGTGTGTGGTGTGTGTGTGTGTGTGTGTGGTGTGTGTGTGTGTGTGTGTGAGTGGTGTGTGTGTGTGTGTGGTGTGGGTGTGTGGTGTGTGTGTGTGTGTGTGTGTGTGTGGTTGTTGTGTGGTGTGTGTGTGTGACTTCCCTAAGGAAGGGCTTTGGCAGAGGCTCCAGGCCTGAAAGACTGAAGACTTTAAGGACTCTCCCCATCCCAGCAGGGGCAGTTAGGTCCCACTCTATCACTCAGTTCATCCTGTCCCATGGTCCACATCCAATGTCCCAATGCTGGAAAATGATACCGACAGACTGACAGACAGATACACACACACACTATCCGATGCCTTAGCCTCTCTGGTTAATCAAACACACGTGTGACCTGACTCCAACATTCCACAATGCGGCCAGGGCTTTGGGTCCTCATCGCTCTGCAGACAGAGTTCCCATGAGACGCAACGTTCTAGAGGGGAGGAGTGTTTGGGTTCACTCAAACAGTCATTTCATCTAAGGGGTGGATTGTCATCATGGGTGGTTGATGTTTCACTTCGTCGGTTGTCTTTCTCTCCCCACCAATTCGATATGCATTACCTTGTTCAGTATGTCTGCGTTGGAGAAGTGGTTGTGTCAGCTTTACCTCGTTACAAGGAGTACAGTGTACAACAGCACAYAGAAAACCCATTGATGACACTGTTAAGTAATGCACAATTTTAAGTGGGTTTGTATGTGTGATTTAAATAGATTATTTMATTATTATGTATTTCTAAAGACAGACAGGAAGAGGAAGTATACAACTATATAGCTGTTTCCCTGATCCCTTCAGCCCCTAGTGAGTTATGTTCATCTAGCATCTCCTGGCCTCTCCTGTTTACCTAGCCTCTCCATCTGTTTACCTAGGCTCTCGTGACCTCTCCTTTTGTTTCCATAGGCTCTCCTGGCCTTTCCTTCTATTTACCTAGGCTCTCCTGGCCTCTCCTTCTGTTCATCTATCCTTTCCTGGCCTCTCCTTATGTTTACCTAGCCTATCCTGGCCTCTCCTTACTTTGCATAATAAACTTCCCATCACAGGCTGCGTTGGATCCTTAGCCTTTGTAAACATTGTGTGTTTAATCATTAACCGCTATCATTTATTCTGCCAACCAGCAGGCCCCTGGTGACTGACAGCAGTCACAGCCACTGGGGGATTAATGAGCCGTTTAGCCAACCATTTGCAAACACTGGAACACTGGAACAMTGGGCTGGCCAGCCTCCAGGGTCACCCACCAACAGTGGCTGCCAAGAAGGGTCTAGTTGTTTGGTACAATCACCATGGCAACATGGACTTGAACAGGGTGGCTTAGTGGAATCGAAGGCTTGCGCTGGGGTAGAAGTTTGACAAGTAGATAAGGCATTGACAGGACGTCTGTCTGCACAGAGAGAAGCATTTGAATGAACTTCATTGACAGTTTATGTGATGGGTAGGAAGATTTTCTCGAAGGAGCTGCGGGACCAGATAGGACACCACGTATTTTACAGTCTGACCATATCAGATGCAAAGCTAGCCCAGACACACTGTCTCAGGAAAGGTGAGCGCTCAACTGTTGGCTCAGACTGGGTGTGTAAGAGAGAGATTCCACAAATCAGTTGCATATTCCATTGACAAACTGTTGTGATATTTCTGTTGTTTCTGTTGTAAAGGTATTGGTAGCTCTATAGTGTAGAGTAGCTAAACTACCTCAGGCTATCGCTCGCTGACAGGTCAAACTACTCCAGGCTATCTATCACTGACAGGTCAAACTACTCCAGCCTATCCCTCGCTCGCTGACAGGTCAAACTTCGGTTTTGACTGGTCAGCGAGGGATAGTCTGGAGTAGTTTGACCTGTCAGCGAGCGAGGGATAGCCTGGAGTAGTTTGAGCTGTCAGTGAGCGAGGGATAGTCTGGAGTAGTTTGACCTGTCAGTGAGGGATAGCCTGGAGTAGTTTGACCTGTCAGTGAGGGATAGCCTGGAGTAGTTTGACCTGTCAGTGAGGGATAGCCTAGAGAGATAGTTTGACCTGTCAGTGAGCGAGGGATAGCCTGGAGTTTTTTGATCTGTCAGTGAGGGATAGCCTGGAGTAGTTTGACCCTGTCAGTGAGGGATAGCCTGGAGTAGTTTGACCTGTCAGTGAGGGATAGCCTGGAGTAGTTTGACCTGTCAGTGAGGGATAGCACAGAATAGTTTGACCTGTCAGCGAGGGATAGTCTGGAGTAGTTTGGACCTGTCAGCGAGCGAGGGATTTTAAGCTATAATTTTTTTTTACAAAAATCGTGAGGCTTATCCTAATACCAACTGGTAAACTTAAAGAAAGGGTAGCGTTTTTTTCTTATCCTCCGTGTGCCATAAAACCCACGAGATGGGAAAAACTCACTAATTGCATCGACCTGTAGCCAGCATTATTGGATAGGGGCCTCTCGTTTTAAATCAATGCTGTCTAATGGTAAATCATAGAAGGGCGTGCTGCGGAACGTTTGGACCGTGCAGCCTCATGCAGGCAATATTCATTACTTTTTCCCACACAAGACTCAACTCAAATAGAGCCAAGTAACAACAACCTTGGGATACTATCGGTCCGTTTTGAAACCAAGCTAACAACACAACAAGTTAGATCCGTGCAGATACACTAAGATGAATTCCTTAACTAGACACCATAAGTTTGGACCTTAAACATATTCCTGTATGCTCCGGTCTTACATTCTATTGGACTTCTCTGCTCACACCTAGGCTCGCTTCTCAAAGGCGGAAACGCTTTTTTTTAAAATTGGGTCCTATATACCCTCCAGTTCTCGAGGACTGAGTGATTGTACAAATGAGAACACGCACCCCTCACTGCTCTTCACTAAACGGAGCTCTCTGGTGTCGAATACTGATTATTTCCAAACGGAACCTGTTGGCTAGGATCTCACAGACAGCTGCAACTGGGATTAGGATATTTACTCAACGACAGCTGGCACTGCCAAAATCATGAGGAGACAAACTTGACTCTCCTACAAAAAACGCAAATGGAAAATACACAATGCTAACCGTTTAAATTCTCAACGAGTTCCCATCCTGCATCCCCGGATCCGGCGAGCAATCTCATCAGTAAAAAAGGGGCCTGACATAGACATCAGCCTAGCATAGGCGCAGCAACACAAAGAGTAATACTCTAGCATATTTAGAACTAAAATTGCATGAGAAATCATCATCACACAAGTCCCAGCAAGACATCAATGAAAAATACAAAACAAACGATTACGTTGTTGAATCCAGGCCATGATGCAATTGTCTTGATTTTTTTTTAAAATGTTTTAATATAATTAAATAAGAAAAACTAAACAGCGAAAACACAACGAACAGAATAATGTAATTCTATTATTAGCTTTTAACGAACGATCACACTTAAATAGCAAAAGATACAACCCGCATATTTTTTTTTTTTCTCAAAACAATGGTTTTCTAACTACCCGTGGCTAGGTAGCTATAAAACCACTTAAATTCCGAGTAGAGACGACGGCCATCAAATATAAAGATAATATTTAGTTTTAGTCACTTATCAAGAAACAACTTTTTAATTATCAGATTTTTGAAAAAACATCCACGCATGAAACAGTCTTTGAAAAATATAGACATGATGGGATTAGAGTTA
>NC_036858.1:66465909-66483707 GCF_002910315.2 Salvelinus sp. IW2-2015 | reverse complement strand
TTGTCCACATATTCTTAAGTCAGAACTGTTCAGAGTAGTGATGCTGGAGTGGACGGGCAGGTGTGGCAGCAATCGGTTGAGAGAGCATGCATTTAGATATACTTGCAATTAACAGCAGTTGGAGACCACGGAAGGAGTGTTGTATGGCATTGAAGCTCGTCTGGAGGCTAGTTAACCAGTGTCCAAAGAAGGGCCAGAATAAACAAAATGGTGTCGTCTGCGTAGAGGTGGATCAGAGAATCACCAGCAGCAAGAGCGACCACACTGAACTCGTCTGAGAAGTAGTTGGTGAACCAGGAGCGGCAGTCATGTGAGAAACCAAGGCTGTTGAGTCTGCCGAATAGAATGTGGTGATTGACAGAGTCGAAAGCCTTTGCCAGGGCGATAAATACAGCTGCATAGTATTGTCTCTTATCATTGGCGGTTATGATTGTTAGGACCTTGAGCTGGCTTAGGTGCACCTATGACCAGCTCGGAAACCAGATTGCATAGCGGAGAAGGTACGGTGGGACTCGAAATGGTCGGTGATCTGTTTGTTAAACCTGGCTTTCAAAGACCTTAGAAAGCAGGGTAGGATAAGTATAAGGTCTGTAGCAATTTGGGTCTAGAGTGTCTCGCCCTTTGAAAGGGGGTTTGACCGCGGCAGCTTTTCAATCTTTGGGGGATCTCAGACAATACGAAAGAGAGGTTGAACAGGCTAGTAATATGTTTTGCAACAATTGCGGGGGATAATATTAGAAAAGAAAGGTCCAGATGTCTTGCCCGGCTGATTTGTAGGGGTCCAGATTTTGCAGCTCTTTCAGAACATCAGCTATCTGGATTTGGGTGAAAGAGAAATGTGGGGGGGGCTTGGGCAAAATGCTTTGGGGGTTTCAGGGCCATTTACTGGGGTAGGTAGCCAGGTGGAAAAGCAAGGCCAGCCGTAGAAAAAAAGCTTATTTGAAATGGTCAATATTCATGGATTTATCGGTGGGTGACAGTGGTTCCTAACTGCCCTGAAAAGTTGCAGATGCTAATGCAGTACCCCACAGGATGCTTTTGTGCTGGTCAAGGGCAGTCAGGTCTGGAGTGAACCAAGGGCTATATCTGTTCCTCGTTCATTGTTTGAATGTGGCATGCTCATTTAGATGGTGAGGAAAGCACTATTAGTAGTGGGGGCCAATTATAATGAGAGGTGTTCGTTTGACCACAGACCCGTTACGGATGCAGGCAATGAGGCAGTTACGCTGATATCCTGGTTGAAGACAGCAGAGGTGTATTTGGAGGTCAGGTTTGTTAGGATGATATCAATGAGGGTGCCCGTGTTTACGGATTTGTGGTTGTACCTGGTAGGTTCATTGATAATTTGTAGAGATTGAGGCCTCAAGCTTAGCTTGTAGGATGGCAGGGTGTCAAGCATGTTCCCAGTTTAGGTCACCTAACAGCACAAAGCTCGAAGATAGATGGGGTGCAATCAATTCACAATGGTGTCCAGGCACAGCTGGGCGCAGAAGGTGGTCTATGGCAAACGTCAACGGTGAGAGACTTGTTTCCAGAAAGGTGGATTTTTTAAAGTAGAAGTTCAAATGTTTGGGCACAGACCTGGATAGTAAGACAGAACTCTGCAGGCTATCTCTGCAGTAGATTGCAACTCCGCCCCCTTTGACATTCTATCTTGTCGGAAAATTATATAGTTATCAATGGAAATTTCAGGGTTTTTGGTGGACTTCCTAAGCCAGGATTCAAACACGGCTAGGACATCCGGGTGCATAGTGTTCTAAAGCAGTGAATAAAACAAACTTAGGGAGGAGGCTTCAAATCTGAACATGCATGAAACCAAGGCTTTTACGGTTACAGAAGTCAACAAATGAGAACGCCAGGGAATGGAAGTGGAGCTAGGCACTGCAGGGGTTAACCTCTACATCACCAGAGGAACAGAGGAGGAGGAGGATAAGGGTACGGCTAAAGGCTATAAGATCTGGTCGTCTAGTATGTTCGGAACAGAGAGTAAAAGGAGTACGTTTCTGGGCGTGGTAGAATAGATTCAAGGCATAATGTACAGACAAAGGTATGGTAAGAGTGACGATGAGAGAGATATTGTCTCTAGAAACTTCATTTAAACCAGGTGAGGTCATCGCATGTGTGGGAGGTGGAACTAAAGGGTAGCTAAGGCGTATTGAGCAGTGCTAGAGGCTCTACAATGAAATAAGGCATAATTTACAACCAAAACAACAATGGACAAGGCAAATTGACATTAGGGAGAGGCATGTGTAGCCGAGTGATCATTGGTCCAGTGGGTAGCTGGGCGAGCTGGAGACACGGTGAATCAGACAGCTAGCTGGCCGGGGCTAGCAGGCTAGCAGAAGTGCCTTAGAGGGACGTCGCAACGAAATAAGTCAGTTGTAGCCCCTTCGTGCTGTTACGTCGGCAGGCAGTCGTGATGGATCAGCAGGGCTCCGTGAGTAAAAGGTTCAGGGCAATTTGCAAAATAGGTATAGTAGCCCCCCAAAAATTGGCTGATGGACTTCTTCAGCTAACAGTCCAGTGTTGCTCTAGATAGCTAGCGGGCCGCGCTAGCAGGCTAGCAGATGAGCATTCAGGGACGTTGCGACGGGGGCAGTTGAAAACCCCCTCGAGCGGATTAGGTCGGTTGACCAGTCATGAAGGATCCGCGGGCTCCGTATCGGCAATAAAAGTCCATGCCAATTGGCAAAATAGGTATTGTAGCAAGGAGTGGCTGATGGACCTCTTCAGCTAGCCGGGAGATGGGCCGCATAGACTAGCTACAGGCTAATTGGTGCTTGCTTCGGGACAGAGACGTTAGCCAGGAGAAGCCAATCAGATAGCAGCTAGGTAGCTGTGATGATCTAGGTGAAAAGGTTCAGAGCTTGAGGTAAGAGTCTGGAGATATTGAGAAAAATAAGTCTGATTTGCTCTGGTTTGAGTCGCGCTTTGCAGACTGGCAAGATTGTCCGGGCTAAAGGTAGCTGATGATGGCTAGCAGTGGCTTGCTGACTACTAGCTGGTAGCTAGTAGCTGGCTAGCTCCTGTTGGGAGGTACCGGTTCAAAGTAAAGAAAATTGCAGAATCAAACCACATTGGGTGAGACTGTCAGCGAGGGATAACCTGGAGTAGTTTGACCTGTCAGCGAGGGATAACCTGGAGTAGTTTGACCTGTCAGCGAGAGATAGCCTGGAGTGTTTTGACCGGTCAGCGAAGGATAGTCTGGAGTAGTTTGACCTGTCAGCGATTGAGGATAGCCTGGAGTAGTTTGACCTGTCAGTGAGCGAGGGATAGCCTGGAGTAGTTTGACCTGTCAGTGAGGGATAGCCTGGAGTAGTTTGACCTGTCAGCGAGGGAGGGATAGCCTGGATCGGTTTGACTGGTCAGCGAGGATAGTCTGGAGTAGTTGACCTGTCAGCGAGCGAGGGATAGCCTGGAGTAGTTTGAGCTGTCAGTGAGCGAGGGATAGTCTGGAGTAGTTTGACCTGTCAGTGAGGGATAGCCTGGAGAGTTTGACCTGTCAGTGAGGGATAGCCTGGAGTAGATTTTGACCTGTCAGTGACGAGGATAGCCTGGAGTAGTTTGACCTGTCAGTGAGGGATAGCCTAGAGTAGTTTGACCTGTCAGTGAGCGAGGGATAGCCTGGAGTATTTTGATCTGTCAGTGAGGGATAGCCTGGAGTAGTTTGACCTGTCAGTGAGGGATAGCCTGGAGTAGTTTGACCTGTCAGTGAGGGATAGCCTGGAGTAGTTTGACCTGTCAGTGAGGGATAGCCTGGAGTAGTGACCTGTCAGTGAGGGATAGCACAGAATAGTTTGACCTGTCAGCGAGGGATAGTCTGGAGTAGTTTGACCTGTC
This sequence comes from Salvelinus sp. IW2-2015, assembly GCF_002910315.2. NCBI lineage: Eukaryota > Metazoa > Chordata > Actinopteri > Salmoniformes > Salmonidae > Salvelinus > Salvelinus sp. IW2-2015. Next base: position 66,479,867 of record NC_036858.1, on the reverse strand, counting down.
AGCGAGCGAGGGATAGCCTAGAGTAGTTTGACTGTCAGCGAGCGAGGGATAGCCTGGAGTAGTTTGACCTGTCAGCGAGCGAGGGACAGCCTGGAGTAGTTTGACCTGTCAGCGAGTGAGGGATAACCTAGAGTGGTTTGACTTGTCATAGAGGCTAGCCCAGCGTAGTTTGACCTGGTCAGTGAGCGAGGGATAGGCTGGAGTTTCCAGGCTATCCCTCCCTCGCTGACAGGTCAAACTACTCCAGGCTATCCCTCACTGACAGGTCAAACTACTCCAGGCTATCCCTCGCTCACTGACAGGTCAAACTACTCCAGGCTATCCCTCAATCGCTGACAGGTCAAACTACTCCAGACTATCCTTCGCTGACCGGTCAAAACACTCCAGGCTATCTCTCGCTGACAGGTCAAACTACTCCAGGTTATCCCTCGCTGACAGGTCAAACTACTCCAGGTTATCCCTCGCTGACAGGTAAAACTACTCCAGGCTATCCCTCGCTGACAGGTCAAATTACTCCAGGATATCCCTCGCTGACAGGTCAAACCACTCCAGGCTATCCATCGCTGACAGGTCAAATTACTCAAGGCTATCCCTCACTCGCTGACAGGTCAAACTACTCCAGGCTATCCCTCCCTCGCTGACAGGTCAAACTACTCCAGGCTATCCCTCCCTCGCTGACAGGTCAAACTTGTACGAGTGCAGTAGTGGGAGGTCCGGAATGTCCAAAGGAATGATGCTGGATTTAGTTATCACAACAGAAAACTAAAAAGGGTGTGATGACCCACCTCAATCATTTAGTGCACAATTCCAGAAATCTATCTTTCTCTAGTCAGAGGAGGAAGAGTGCTGCAGAGCGACCACACACAGACCAACCTCACAGCTCCACTTGATGGTGAGGGCAGGGGTTTATATAGTATACCATTACCCTTCAATTCAACAGGGAATGTTTCTGAAAACTACTATTTTAATGTTTCAGTTCATGGCTCTAGTAACAAGAGTGGAAGTTTTTCATTTTTTAAAGTTGTTACAAAGTGGGAATGTTTTTAATTAGGCATTAAAACTTCTGATACCTCAAGAATTGCATTGCTAACCCTAAACCTAACCCTAATTTTAAGCCTAACCCTAACCTTAACTCCAAAACCTAACCTTAACCCTAGAACTAGCCCTAGCACCTAACACTAAACCTAATTCTAACCCTAACACTAATTTTAACCTTAACCCTAAACCCCCAAGCATTTGACCTTGTGGGGACTAACAAAAATGTTTTGTTCATTTACTATTATTTTGGGGATTTCTGGTCCCCACAAGTATAGTTAAATACGTTCACACACACACACACCACCCTGGACTCAGGGGTAACATAGTAAACATATATATGTGACACTCAAATTAGTATGATATGTTAAGTTTTGTATGGTATATATTAATTTGTTGATGTCCATAATCCATTTCGAATTGATATGTTATGAATGACAATTCATATGATATGTTACGAGTTACAAATCGTACAATATGTTACAAATTTGCAATACGTATTAAATATTCTGAATTCCAATTTGTTGTGGCTAACGTTAGCTAGGTGTTTAAGGTAAGGGTTAAGGTTAGGGTTTGGATTTAAGGTTTGGATCAGGAGTTAGGGTTAGTGTTTGCAAAGTAGTTGCTAATTAAATAAAATGCTACAGTTGTCTGTGATGAGCAACCTTTGGGTTGCTAGACATTCACATTATTCGCCTACCCATCCGCCCCAACCAACCTCCCTCCTTTTGTTTTAGGCTTAAGTAACCTTCTGTTTTATGTAACTATATACTGTACATATTCTGGCTGTCACAGATTTAAGTTGACTATGTTACGTCTATGAGGCCAGGCTGCACACCCACACACATATTGATTAAGAGTGTATTTCATTCCATATGCACACCAGCCCGGCCGGCCAGCCCGTCTTATCGTAGGATGTGTATTTCTCCTGATACACTTTTAGGATTATGTGGTTTCACTCAAACACAAAGATGAAACGTGATCGGCAGAAAATTAAACACAGGTTGAAACAGCAGTGGATCCCTTTCCGACTGACATCATGTTGCTGTATAACCCTAACCCTAACCTTAACTCCAAACCCCTAACCTTAACCATAAACCTAACTCCTAACTCCTAACCTAAACCCTAATTGTAACCCTAAGCCTAAACCTAACCCTTAAGGCAAAAAAAAAATGTTTCCATTCAACTGAGCTGCATAGGAACTGCCATTTTAAGGTACTGTCCACATTCTTTGGCGTGTGGCTAGATGTCAAAGGCTAGTCATTCCTCTGGTGTAAACAAAGCAGCTATTTTGGAGGTGTTCAGTGCTAACCTTCATTAGGGGGTGTGAAACTGCAAGCCTCTAGTATTTATCACACTGGATGACCATGAATCCACTGGAAACTATATATCCTCTTACTGGGTTCAGACCCTAAGGTCAATGTCTGCGTCCACATTGGATGCATCTTAATCCATTTCCACATCTCTGGTGAAAGCTAACAGAGCTAGAGTGGTGTTTGTCACATCCCGAAACATTGAGACAACCCGAAAATCAATCTTCTCACAAAATAATCTCTAGCGTCTGAATGGTTTGGCCTACTATTATGACCCCTTTATGGAAAGATGGGACTCTCACAAACATGATGCTGTTCTCCATTTTGCTCTATTACAACCAAAAGTGTCTTATGACTCGCCTGAAGTTGGTACAGCCAATCTGCCAACTTCTGTCTGTAGCATCCAAACAGTTTGGGCTAGACACTAATATGACCCCTCTGTGGAAAGGTGAGACTAAGATGCCCACAGGCAACAGGACTACCACAAATACTTGTTTGAAGGTCCCCTTGGTAACAGTTGAAAAAATGTATGGAAGTATATGGAGACTGTTTAGTGACAGAAATAAAGGGTTAAATGTCACACACACTGTAACATTTCAGTGATTCAGATTGAAGAGGGCCCTTAATCTCTTGCTGGACCTGCAAACAGGGGGGACATACTTTGTGATTCTTCCTGTTGAGTTTTGGGGTCCTGGGAGGGGTCCTGATATCTTTAGAAATTTTAAAACACCAGGCCTGTAAGTGGGGGACTGTTCCTTGAACACTTGCAGGGACCAGAATTGGTCCCCCACTAGACCAATGATCTTGGCACTGAAATGGGTTGCAGCTGCGGCTCCCAGGTCCCAGCATCTGCTGCTAATGCATTTCCCCCCCTACCAGCACCACCCTGCATGCCGGCCTACAACCCTCTATCCCCCTGCTCTCATTTCTCCCAACCTCAAATGCATAACATATGTCTACCTGGGAGTAATCTGCTGTCACAGTCAGGCAGAGGGAGGTCCCAAGTCTATATCACACTACATTGGGACACAACGCAACAAACCGACTGGATAAAAAGACTGGACAAACAGACTGGACAAACATAATGTGTAAGATCTGTTTATGAATAGAACAAAAGCTCCTGCTTTGACAGTCAAGATCCCATGATTGAGTTGTCGTTGCTAAGTTGTTTGTATGACCTAAATATAAGATGGAGGGAGACGAGGAAGTGTGCCTGCTTGTGCATATTTTCCTCTCATGTCAGTTTAAGTTGTAGAGTTGCATGACGTCCATGCTAGGGTTATCATTCCTCACTTGCCATAAATATACATGCATGGAGCGCTGCAGATCAAGATGACACGTACTCTAGTTGTGACCCATCAGATATCTTACACAGATATCTGGCTGACTGCCTACACAGACATACACACTTATTACCACTTATTACTCTACGCTTGTTAAAGTAAACCTCAGTGAATTTATCTAATGTCTAACACCAGAAAGCCTGGCCTCGAGGGACCCCCCTTTTTTTAACCTTTATTTAACTGGGCAAGTCAATTAAGATCAAATTCTTATCTACAATGACGGTCTAGCCCGGCCAAACCCTAACCCGGACGACGCTGGGCCAATTGGGTCAGTTGGGACGACACTAGCACTGAGATGCAGTGCCTTAGACCGCTGCACCACTCGGGAGCCCCCTGCCTTTGAGCCAATGTCTTATGGACGTCAACATTCTAAAAGTCTAATAAATCAATTCCATATATGCTATTGGAAAAAAATATATATTTGGTTGTGTTTATGAAGGTCTTAGGTAACATTAGAATATGAACATTTAAAAATATATATATGTACTTTTCATTAGTTTATGTCCAAGATGGTGTAGCAGTCCTAGTCTTGTCGTGTCCCGTGTATATATCTTTTTTATCTTTTTTCTTCGCATATATCTTTTAAATATTTTTCTTAACCTGAACTTCAACATACTCTCCTGCAATCCGTCTCACCCAATGTGGTTTGATTCTGCAATTTTCTTTACTTTTGAACCGGAACCCCCAACAGGAGCTAGCCAGCTAACTAGCTACCAGCTAGTAGTCAGCAAGCCACTGCTAGCCATCATCAGCTACCTTTAGCCCGGACAACTCTTGCCAGTCTGCACAGCGCGACTCAAACCAGAGCAAATCAGACTTATTTTTCTCAATATCTCCAGACTCTTACCTCAAGCTCTGAACCTTTTCACCTAGATCATCACAGCTACCTAGCTGCTATCTGATTGGCTTCTCCTGGCTAACGTCTCTGTCCCGAAGCAAGCACCAATTAGCCTGTAGCTAGTCTATGCTGGCCCATCTCCCGGCTAGCTGAAGAGGTCCATCAGCCACTCCTTGGGCTACAATACCTATTTTGCCAATTGGCATGGACCCCTTTTATTGCCGATACGGAGCCCCGCCGATCCTTCATGACTGGWCAACCGACCTAATCCGCTCGAGGGGGTTTTCAACTGGCTCCCCCGTCGCAACGTCCCCTGAATGCTCATCTGCTAGCCTGCTAGCCGCGGCCCGCTAGCTATCTAGAGCACACTGGACTGTTWGCTGAAGAAGTCCATCAGCCAATTTTTGGGGGGCTACTATACCTATTTTGCAAATTGCCCTGAACCCTTTTACTACACGGAGCCCTGCTGATCCATCACGACTGATCTGCCGACGTAACAGCACGAAGGGGCTACAACTGACTTATTTCGTTGCGACGTCCCTCTAAGGCACTTCTGCTAGCCTGCTAGCCCCGGCCAGCTAGCTGTCTGATTCACCGTGTCTCCAGCTCGCCCAGCTACCCACTGGACCCAATGATCACTCGGCTACACATGCCTCTCCCTAATGTCAATTTGCCTTGTCCATTGTTGTTTTGGTTAGTAATTATTGCCTTATTTCATTGTAGAGCCTCTAGCACTGCTCAATACGCCTTAGMTACCCTTTAGTTCCACCTCCCACACATGCGATGACCTCACCTGGTTTAAATGAAGTTTCTAGAGACAATATCTCTCTCATCGTCACTCTTACCATACCTTTGTCTGTACATTATGCCTTGAATCTATTCTACCACGCCCAGAAACGTACTCCTTTTACTCTCTGTTCCGAACRTACTAGACGACCAGATCTTATAGCCTTTAGCCGTACCCTTATCCTACTCCTCCTCTGTTCCTCTGGTGATGTAGAGGTTAACCCCTGCAGTGCCTAGCTCCACTTCCATTCCCTGGCGTTCTCATTTGTTGACTTCTGTAACCGTAAAAGCCTTGGTTTCATGCATGTTCASATTTGAAGCCTCCTCCCTAAGTTTGTTTTATTCACTGCTTTAGAACACTATGCCAACCCGGATGTCCTAGCCGTGTTTGAATCCTGGCTTAGGAAGTCCACCAAAAACCCTGAAATTTCCATTGATAACTATATAATTTTCCGACAAGATAGAACTGTCAAAGGGGGCGGAGTTGCAATCTACTGCAGAGATAGCCTGCAGAGTTCTGTCTTACTATCCAGGTCTGTGCCCAAACAATTTGAACTTCTACTTTAAAAAATCCACCTTTCTGGAAACAAGTCTCTCACCGTTGACGTTTGCCATAGACCACCTTCTGCGCCCAGCTGTGCCCTGGACACCATATGTGAATTGATTGCACCCCATCTATCTTCAGAGCTTGTGCTGTTAGGTGACCTAAACTGGGACATGCTTGACACCCCTGCCATCCTACAAGCTAAGCTTGAGGCCCTCAATCTCATACAAATTATCAATGAACCTACCAGGTACAACCACAAATCCGTAAACACGGGCACCCTCATTGATATCATCCTAACAAACCTGACCTCCAAATACACCTCTGCTGTCTTCAACCAGGATATCAGCGATAACTGCCTCATTGCCTGCATCCGTAACGGGTCTGTGGTCAAACGAACACCTCTCATTATAATTGGCCCCCCACTACTAATAGTGCTTTCCTCACCATCTTAAATGAGCATGCCACATTCAAAACAATGAACGAGGAACAGATATAGCCCTTGGTTCACTCCAGACCTGACTGCCCTTGACCAGCACAAAAGCATCCTGTGGGGTACTGCATTAGCATCTGCAACTTTTCAGGGCAGTTAGGAACCACTGTCACCACCGATAAATCCATGATAATTGACCATTTCAATAAGCTTTTTTCTACGGCTGGCCTTGCTTTCCACCTGGCTACCCCTACCCCAGTAAATGGCCCTGAAACCCCCAAAGCAATTTGCCCAAGCCCCCCCCACATTTCTCTTTCACCCAAATCCAGATAGCTGATGTTCTGAAAGAGCTGCAAAATCTGGACCCCTACAAATCAGCCGGGCAAGACAATCTGGACCCTTTCTTTCTAATATTATCCACCGCAATTGTTGCAAACACTATTACTAGCCTGTTCAACCTCTCTTTCGTATTGTCTGAGATCCCCCAAAGATTGAAAAGCTGCCGCGGTCAWCCCYCTCTTCAAAGGGCGAGACACTCTAGACCCAAATTGCTACAGACCTTATACTTATCCTACCCTGCCTTTCWAAGGKCTTTGAAAGCCAGGTTAACAAACAGATCACCGACCATTTCGAGTCCCACCGTACCTTCTCCGCTATGCAATCTGGTTTCCGAGCTGGTCATAGGTGCACCTAAGCCACGCTCAAGGTCCTAAACATTATCATAACCGCCAATGATAAGAGACAATACTATGCAGCTGTATTCATCGCCCTGGCAAAGGCTTTCGACTCTGTCAATCACCACATTCTTATCGGCAGACTCAACAGCCTTGGTTTCTCACATGACTGCCTCGCCTGGTTCACCAACTACTTCTCAGACAGAGTTCAGTGTGTCGCTTCTTTGCTGCTGGTGATTCTCTGATCCACCTCTACGCAGACGACACCTTTTGTTATACTTCTGGCCCTTCTTTGGACACTGTGTTAACTAGCCTCCAGACGAGCTTCAATGCCATACAACACTCCTTCCGTGGTCTCCAACTGCTGTTAATTGCAAGTATATCTAAATGCATGCTCTTCAACCGATTGCTGCCCACACCTGCCCGTCCATCCAGCATCACTACTCTGAACAGTTCTGACTTAGAATATGTGGACAACTACAAATATCTAGGTGTCTGGTTAGACTGTAAACTCTCCTTACAGACTCACATTAAGCATTTCCAATCCAAATAATATCTAGAATCGGCTTCCTATTTCACAAACAAAGCATCCTTCACTCATGCTGCCAAACATACACTCGTAAAACTGACTATGCTACCGATCCTGACTCAGGAAATTGGATGCAGTCTATCACAGTGGCATCCCTTATGTCACCAAAGCCCCATATACTACCCACCACTGCGACCTGTATGCTCTTGTTGGCTTGGCCAATGTGGTATATCTTCAATTTAAATAACGATGAGGTGTCTGCTACGATATTCTGACTGGCAGGGATAGGTTGCCAGGTCATGGGGCACTGCCCTCCTCTTTATGAGGGCAACAGTAAGACGGATGGTGAAAAACTACAGCTTATTTTGCTCTCTCTCCTTCCTTCTCTCTCTCCCTCTCCCACTCTCTTTCTCTTACTGAAGCCTGCCTCATGTTAAGTTTCCATTCCTCCATTTGTCCATCTCCTGTTTCAAATAAAACCAACAATCCAGCCTGCTTATTTTTAGCCTCAGGATCTGCATTAAAATATCAGACTAACGCATGACAAGGGCTTGGGTCTCCATTTCTCAAACCGAGAGAATAAAAGCGGAAGAGCTGTGACCAATTGAGATTTGAACCTCCTTTAGATAGGCCACAAGACCGTGTTAGCCCACTAAGCCACAAGGCTACTAGTCATGTGTGAGGGCTTAAGAAGCAGGTTCAACCCAGGACCTTCATGTTCTCCTGTCCTTCAGAGAACCACAGTCAATCACAGCCAGACAGTCCCTCTGAACTCCCAACTCCCGACAATACCGAGGACCAGGAATACCACCACGGTCCCGGTCTCTGAATTCCAGCTCCCAGCCTTTCCTGCCCTGTCAGCAGAGGAATGAGAAGCAGATCTTTGGCATAGATGAGGATGGTGTAGTGGGGAAGTGGGAGTTGCACATACTGCTACTAAAACCTACTTTGAAGGTTAGCAGATGCCTGCCTTTCAATGGTCCCYCATAAAGATGCTGTAGGCTTACAGCTGGACTGAGGGCCATGATGAGGTTCAATGTGATTGTTCCAGGGGGTCTAAGGGGTCTGTTTAGGAGAGGACTGGAGAAAGCAAAAAAAAGGCTGTTTCCAATTAGTTTAGTAAGAAGCACCCTGCCAAAGCAAAAGAGGACATTGGTAGCCCTTTCTCTGTCATTTACATGCAGCAAGCAATAATAGAGACAGTGGTTAAAATCCACTCCTCAGGCTGTGTCCCTGTGCAGATGCGGGTGCCTCCAGTCCCATTCACTGGAGCCCATCCCTACAGCCAGCCGATCTTTAACCATTGGGCTGTGTGACCAGGCAAGAAGTACTTCCAGATAAAAGGCCCAGCGGAATCCCACAGAAACAATAAAACATGCCAAAGAGAGAGAGAAAGAAGAACAATCCTCCTCTCTACTTCCTTTTCTCATATAAAGCAGACAACAAGAGACGCATAAGAAGAGACATAGTGTGGAGGACGAGACAGAATAGTGTGTGAGGACGAGAGAGAATTACGCGGAGGACGAGAGAGAATAGCGTGGAGGACGAGAGAGAATAGTGTGAGGAGACGAGAGAGAATAGTGTGGAGGACGAGAGATAATAGTGTGGAGGACGGAGATAAATAGTGTGGAGGACGAGAGATAATAGTGTGGAGGACGAGAGAGAATAGTGTGGAGGACGAGAGAGAATATGTGTGGGAGGACGGGAAGAGAATAGTGTGGAGGAACGGGAGAAATAGTGTGGAGGACGAGAGATAATAGTGTGGAGGACGAGAGAGAATAGTGTGGAGGACGAGAGTTAATAGTGTGGAGGACAGAGAGATAATAGTGTGGAGGATCGAGAGAAATAGTGTGGAGACGGACGAGATAGTGTGGAGACGAGAGATATATGTGGAGGACGGAGAAAATGGAAGACGAGACAGAATAGTGTGGAGGACGAGAGATAATAGTGAAGGGAGATGTGGAGGACGAGAGAGAATAGTGTGAGGACGAGAGATAAAATAGTGTGGAGGACGAGAGAATAGTGTGGAGGACGAGAGAGAATAGTGTGGAGGACGAGATAAATAGTGTGGAGGACGAGAGAAGTGTGGAGGACGAGAATAATCATGGAGGACGAGACAGAATAGTGTGGAGGACGAGAGATAATAGTGTAAGGACGAGAAAGAATAGCGTGGAGGATGAGAGAATAGTGGAGAGTACGAGAGAGAGAATAGACGTGAGAGAATAGTGGAGAGGACGAGAGACATCATGCAGAACAGAGAAGGGACATCATGCAGGACAGAGAAGGGACATCAGCAGGACAGAGAAGGACATCATGCAGGACAGAGAAGACATCATGCAGGACAGAGAAGGGAATCATGTGGGAAAGAGAAGAGACATCATGCAGGACAGAGAAGAGACATCATGCGGGAAAGAGAAGAGACATCATGCAGGACAGAGAAGGGACTCATGCAGGACGAAAGACATCATGCAGGACAGAGAAGGACATCATGAGGACAGAGACAATGCAGGACAGAAAGGGACATCATCGGAAAGAAGGAATCAGCAGACAGAAAGGACATCATGCAGGACAGAGAAGACATCATGCAGACAAGAGGGACATATCGGAAGAGAAGAGACATCATGCACAGACAGAGAAGAGACATCATGCAGACAGAGAAGAGACATCATAGATGATAGTAACAAGGAGCAGGATGTCAACCTAATGAAGCCCATCAATAGTGTAGCACCTCTGCCTCTTTACCACATCTCTTAAAATTTGATTTTCTGTTTCTCTATAGTAGGTAGGTGGGTAGTGTGTGTGTTCTGGGGTTTTTTGTCCAGGTATATGTAGGTTTGTTTTCAGTGTGTGTTTCTGGGGTGTTTTTTGTCCAGGTATAGTAGTTTGTTTTCAGTGTGTGTTCTGGGGTGTTTTTGTCCAGGTATATTAGGTTGTTTCCAGTTGTTTGCTGGGTGTTTTGTCCAGGTATAAGGTTGTTTTCAGTGTGTGTTCTGGGGTGTTTTGTTCCAGGTATAGTAGGTTTGTTTTCAGTGTTTGTGTTCTGGGGTTTTTTCAGGTATAGTAGTTTGTTCAGTGTGTGTTCTGGGTGTTTTTGTCCAGGTATAGTAGGTTTGTTTCAGTGTGTGTTCGGGGTGTTTTTGTCCAGGTATAGTAGTTTGTTTCAGTGTGTGTTCTGGGTGTTTTTGTCCAGGTATAGTAGGTTTGTTTCAGTGTGTGTTCTTGGGGTGTTTTTTGTCAGGTATAGTAGGTTTGTTTCAGTGTGGTTCTGGTTTTTGTCCAGTATAGTAGTTTGTTTTCAGTGTGTTTCTGGTGTTTGTCCAGGTATAGTAGTTTGTTTTCATGTGTTTCTGGGTGTTTTTGTCCAGGTATAGTAGGTTTGTTTTCAGTGTGTGTTCTGGTGTTTTTGTCAGTTATATAGGTTTGTTTTCAGTGTTGTGTTCTGGGTGGTTTTGTCCAGGTATAGTAGGTTGTTTTCAGTGTGTTTCTGGTGTTTTTGTCCAGGTATAGTAGGTTTGTTTCAGTGTGTTTTCTGGGTATTTTTGTCCAGGTATAGTAGTTTGTTTTCAGTGTGTGTTCTGGGTGTTTTTGTCCAGGTATAGTAGGTTTGTTTTCAGTGTGTGTTCTGGATGTTTTTGTCCAGGTATAGTAGGTTTGTTTCAGTGTGTGTTCTGGGTGTGTTTTTGTCCAGGTATAGTAGGTTTGTTTCAGTGTGTGTTCTGGGTGTTTTTGTCCTAGGTATAGTAGGTTTGTTTTCAGTGTTGTTCTGGGGTGTTTTTGTCCAGGTATAGTAGGTTTGTTTTCAGTGTGTGTTCTGGGGTGTTTTTGTCCGGTATAGTAGGTTTGTTTTCAGTGTGTGTTCTGGGGGTTTTTGTCCAGTATATAGACGTTGTTTCAGTGTGTTTCTGGGTGTTTTTGTCAGGTATAGTAGTTTTTTCAGGTGTTTCTGGGTGTTTTTGTCCGGTATAGTTAGGTTTTTTCAGTGTGTGTTCTTTTTTTTTTTGCTGCGTATAGTAGGTTTGTTTTCAGTGTGTTCTGGGTGTTTTTCCAGGTATAGTAGGTTTGTTTCAGTGTGTGTTCTGGGGTGTTTTGTCCTGGTATAGTAGGTTTGTTTCAGTGTGGTTCTGGGGTGTGTGCTCGTATAGTAGGTTTGTTTTCAGTGTGTGTTCTGGGTGTTTTTGTCCGTATAGTAGGTTTGTTTCAGTGTGTGTTCTGGGGTGTTTTTGTCCAGTATAGTAGGTTTGTTTCAGTATGTGTTCTGGGGTGGTTGTTCCAGATATAGTAGGTTTGTTTTCAGTGTGTGTTCTGGGGTGTTTTTGTCCAGGTATAGTAGGTTTGTTTTCAGTGTGTGTTCTGGGTGTTTTTGTCAGGTATAGTAGGTTTGTTCTCAGTGTGTGTTCTGGGGTTTTTTGTCCAGGTATAGTAAGTTTGTTTCAGTGTGTGTTCTGGGTGTTTTGTCAGTATAGTAGGTTTGTTTTCAGTGTGTTTCTGGGTGTTTTTGCCAGGTATAATAGGTTTGTTTCATGTATTGTTCTGGGTGTTTTGTCAGGTATAGTAGGTTTGTTCAGTGTGTGTGGGTGTTTTTGTCCAGTATAGTAGTTTGTTTCAGTGTGTTCTGGTTTTTGTCCAGGTATAGTAGGTTTGTTTTCAGTGTGTGTTCTGGTGTTTTTGTCCAAGATATTAGTAGTTTGTTTTCAGTGTGTGTTACTGGGGTGTTTTTTCCAGGTATTAGTAGGTTTGTTTCAGTGTGTTTCTGGGGTGTTTTGTCCAGGTATAGTAGGTTTGTTTTCAGTGTGTTTGGTGTTTTTGTCCAGGTATAGAGGTTGTTTCAGTGTGTGTTCTGGGGTGTTTTGTTTCCAGTATAGTAGGTTTGTTTTCAGTGTGTTCTGGGTGTTTGTCCAGGTATAGTAGGTTTGTTTCAGTGTGTTTCTGGGTTTTGTTTCCAGGTATAGTAGTTTTTTCAGTGTTTGTGGGGTGTTTTTGTCCAGGTATAGTAGGGTTTTTCAGTGTGTTCTGGGTGTTTTGTCCCAGTATATAGTTTGTAGTTTGGTTGTTTTGTAGTTAGTAGTTTGTTTTCATGTGTGTTCTGGGTGTTTTGTCCAGGTATAGTAGGTTTGTTTTCAGTGTGTGTTCTGGGTGTTTTTTGTCCAGGTATAGTAGGTTGTTTTCAGTGTGTGTTCTGGGGTGGGTTTTTTTTTTTTTCGTGTGTGGGTTGCTATTTTTACTAATTATTGTCTGTTTTCTATGTGGTGTTTCGGTTGGGTGTTTTTGTCCAGGTATAGTATTTTTTCAGTGTGTGTTCTGGGTGTTTTTGTCCAGGTATAGTAGGTTGTTTTCAGTGTGTGTTCTGGGTGTTTTTGTCCAGGTATAGTAGTTGTTTCAGTGTGTGTTCTGGGGTGTTTTTGTCCAGGTATAGTAGTGTTGTTTACGATTTCTTTATCATTAGTTTTCATTTGAGGGGGTCCATGTAGTATTTTCGTTGTCTTTCTGTTCTGTTTGTCCAAACATGTTTTGTTTTTTTCCAAAATATATCATCTGTTTTATGTGAAAACTCAGTTTGTTTTTTCCATTTGTAGGTACATGTGTTTTTCAGTTGTGTTCTGGGTGTTTTTCGTCCAGGTATAGTAGTTTTTTCAGGTGTTTCTGGGGTGTTTTGTCCAGGTATAGTAGGTTTGTTTCAGTTTGAGTCTGGTGTTTTTTCCTGTACAGTAGGTTTGTTCAGTGTGTGTTCTGGTGTTTTTGTCCTGTTAGATAGAGTTTGTTTTCAGTTGTGTTTCTGGGTTTTTTGTCCTGGTATAGTAGGTTTTGTTCAGTGTGCTGTAGCACCGATGCCCACTGACTTCCTCTCTCTGACAGAGTGTTTTATGAGCCATAGTTGAAAAATGTGTTTGACTGGCCTTGGAGTCAGGAAATTAGATATTAAGAAAAAATAAAAGTGTCCCTTCAGTGCTGTTTTAGTACTTTGAACCTATTTTGGTTGAGACAGGAAGAGAGGGCCTCTTATGAAAAGCCAAATACAAGCAACTTTACAGTACTGTTCGTATAGCTAGAATAAGGAATGCACTGTAACTCTCTCATACAATCTAAGATATATGATAATAATCACTTACTGACTGCCTTGCTCTGCCTGCTATAGTACACTGATCAACAGCACCCTATTGTACACTACACATCATACTGAGATGATAAATGTGCTTCTATTCACACTTACACGCAGAATACAGTTCAATCTTATTTTAAAATGCAACAACCTGAAAACAAACAGTTCATCCCAAAGCAACTCTTCCCCTCTTTCCGCAGCAGCTGCAGTCCAGGACCAGGATGGCCAGGCTAGTAACAGGGATGATAATGACCATGAGGTTGTGTTTAAAAACTAAAGACACCTCCAGACAGTCCCGGATTGGTCAGTAATTGTGAACAGCCAACCACATCCCTGGAATCCTCTCCTCTGACGAGAACGGACAGA
>NC_036858.1:66455345-66465884 GCF_002910315.2 Salvelinus sp. IW2-2015 | reverse complement strand
GCAGGTTAACAAACAGATCACCGACCATTTCGAGTCCCACCGTACCTTCTCCGCTATGCAATCTGGTTTCGAGCTGGTCATAGGTGCACCTAAGCCACGCTCAAGGTCCTAAACATCAAAACCGCCAATGATAAGGAGACAATACTATGCAGCTGTATTCATCGCCCTGGCAAAGGCTTTCGACTCTGTCAATCACCCAATTCTTATCGGCAGACTCAACAGCCTTGGTTTCTCACATGACTGCCTCGCCTGGTTCACCAACTACTTCTCAGACAGAGTTCAGTGTGTCAACGGAAGCCTGTTCCGACCTCTGCGTCTCTATGGGGTGACAGGTTCAATCTGGGCGACCTCTTCTCTGTATACATCAAGATGTCGCTCTTGCTGCTGGTGATTCTCTGATCCACCTCTACGCAGCACACCATTTTGTATACTTCTGGCCCTTCTTTGGACACTGTGTTAACTAGCCTCCAGACGAGCTTCAATGCCATACACACTCCTTCCGTGGTCTCCAACTGCTGTTAATTGCAAGTATATCTAAATGCATGCTCTTCAACCGATTGCTGCCCACCCTGCCCGCCATCCAGCATCACTACTCTGAACAGTTCTGACTTAGAATATGTGGACAACTACAAATATCTAGGTGTCTGGTTAGACTGTAAACTCTCCTTACAGACTCACATTAAGCATTTCCAATCCAAAATTAAATCTAGAATCGGCTTCCTATTTCGCAAACAAAGCATCTCACTCATGCTGCAAACATACACTCGTAAAACTGACTATGCTACCGATCCTTGACTCAGAAATTGGATGCAGTCTATCACAGTGCATCCCTTATGTCACCAAAGCCCCATATACTACCCCACTGCGACCGTATGCTCTTGTTGGCTTGGCCAATGTGGATAATCTTCAACTTAAATAACAATTCTGGCTCCCAAGTGGTGCAAGTGGCCTAAATCACTAGCATCGCAGTGCTAGCTGTGCACTAAGATCTGGTTGAGTCCAGGCTCTGCGCAGCGGCGCGACCGGGGCGTGCACAATTGGCCCAGCGTCGTCCTGGTTAGGAGGTTTGTCCGGTAGGGATGTTCTTGTCCATCGCACACTAGAATCCTGTGGTGGCCAGGTGCAACACATGCTGACATGGTTACCAGGTACGGTATTTACCCGACACATTGCTGCGGCTTGGCTGGCTGTGTTTCGGAGATGCACGGCTCTCGACTTTCGCCTCTTCTGGATCCGTCGGAAGTTGTGGCGATGGACAAGACTGTAAAACTACCAATTGGATACCATGAAATTGGGGAGAAAAAGGGGTACATTTTTAAAAAGGGGCCTAATGGAAGGCTTGCCAAGTTGTGTTAATAAGGTTCTATTGGAGCTGGGTTGGATTCCTGGCATGTAATGATGAGTGTGTCTGCTACGATATTCTGACTGGCAGGGATAGGTTGCCAGGGTCATGGGGCACTGCCCTCCTCTTTATGAGGGCACAGTAAGACGGATGGTGAAAAACTACAGCTTATTTTGCTCTCTCTCCTCCTTCTCTCTCTCCTCTCCCACTCTCTTCTCTTACTGAAGCCTGCCTCATGTTAAGTTTCCATTCCTCCATTTGTCCATCTCCTGTTTAAATAAAACCAACAACCAGCCTGCTTATTTTTTAGCCTCAGGATCTGCATTAAAATATAGAAACGCATGACAAGGGCTTGGGTCTCCATTTCTCAAACGAGAGAATAAAAGCGGAAGAGCTGTGACCAATTGAGATTTGACCTCCTTTAGATAGGCCACAAGACCGTGTTAGCCCACTAAGCACAAGGCTACTAGTCATGTGTGAGGGCTTAAGAAGCAGGTTCAACCCAGGACCTTCAGTTCTCCTGTCCTTCAGAGAACCACAGTCAATCACAGCCAGACAGTCCTCTGAACTCCCAACTCCCGACAAACCGAGGACCAGGAATACCACCACGGTCCCGTCTCTGAATTCCAGCTCCCAGCCTTTCCTGCCTGTCAGCAGAGGAATGAGAAGCAGATCTTTGGCATAGATGAGGATGGTGTAGTGGGAAGTGGGAGTTGCACATACTGCACTAAAACTACTTTGAAGGTTAGCAGATGCCTGCCTTTCAATGGTCCCTCATAAAGATGCTTAGGCTTACAGCTGAGCTGAGGGCCATGATGAGGTTCAATGTGATTGTTCCAGGGGGTCTAAGGGGTCTGTTTAGGAGAGGACTGAGGGAAGCAAAAAAAAGGCTGTTCCAATTAGTTTAGTAAGAAGCACCCTGCCAAAGCAAAAGAGGACATTGGTAGCCCTTTCTCTGTCTTCATTACATGCAGCAAGCAATAATAGAGACAGTGGTTAAAATCCACTCCTCAGGCTGTGTCCCTGTGCAGATGCGGGTGCCTCCAGTCCCATTCACTGGAGCCCATCCCTACAGCCAGCCGATCTTTAACCATTGGGCTGTGTGACCAGGCAAGAGTACTTCCAGATAAAAGCCCAGGGATATCCACAGTGCCAAGAGAGAGAGAAAGAAGAACAATCCCCTCTCTACTTCCTTTTCTCATATAAAGCAGACAACAGAGACGCATAAGAAGAGACAATAGTGTGGAGGACGAGACAGAATAGTGTGGAGGACGAGAGAGAATTACGCGGAGGACGAGAGAGAATAGCGTGGAGGACGAGAGAGATAGTGTGGAGGACGAGAGAGAATAGTGTGGAGGACGAGAGATAATAGTGTGGAGGACGGGAGATAATAGTGTGAGGACGAGAGATAATAGTGTGGAGGACGAGACAATAGGTGGAGGACGGAGAAGAATAGTGTGGAGGACGGGAAGAATAGTGTGGAGGACGGAGAAGGAAGATAATAGTGTGGAGGACGAGAGAGAATAGTGAGGAAGAGAGGTTAATAGTGTGGAGGACGAGAAGATAATAGTGTGGAGGACGGAGAGATAATAGTGTGGAGGACGGGAGAGAAATAGTGTGGAAGACGAGACAGAATAGTGTGGAGGACGAGAGATAAGTGTGGAGGACGGGAGGAATAGTTGGAGAGAGATAGAATAGTGTGGAGGACGAGAGATAATAGTGTGGAGGACGAGAGAATAGTGTGGAAGACGAGACAGAAGTGGAGGACGAGATAATAGTGTGGAGGACGGAGAGAATAGTGTGGAGGACGAGAAGAATAGTGTGGAGGACGGGAGAGAATAGTGTGGAGACGAGACAGAATAGTGTGGAGGACGAGAGATAATAGTGTGGAGGCGGAGAGAATAGTGTGGGAGGACGAGAGATAATTCATGGAGACGAGACGAATAGTGTGGAGGACGAGAGATAATAGTGTAGAGGACGAGAAAGAATAGCGTGGAGGATGAGAGAATAGTGGAGAGTACGAGAGAGAAAGACGTGAGAGAATAGTGGAGAGGACGAGAGACATCATGCAGAACAGAGAAGGGACATCATGCAGGACAGAGAAGGGACATCATGCAGGACAGAGAAGGGACATCATGCAGGACAGAGAAGGGACATCATGCAGGACAGAGAAGGGACATCATGTGGGACAGAGAAGAGACATCATGCAGGACGAGAAGGGACATCATGTGGGAAAGAGAAGAGACATCATGCAGACAGAAAGAGACTCATGCGGGAAGAGAAGAGACATCATGCAGGACAGAGAAGGGACATCATGCAGGACAGAGAAGGGACATCATGCAGGACAGAGAGAAGGGACATCATGCAGGACAGAGAAGGGACATCATGCAGGACAGAGAAGGGACATCAAGCGGGAAAGAGAAGAGACATCATGCAAGACAGAGAAGAGACATCATGCAGGACAGAGACATCCATAGTATAGTAACAGGAGCAGGATGTCAACCTAATGAAGCCCATCAATAGTGTAGGCACCTCTGCCTCTTTACCACATCTCTTAAAATTTGATTTTCTGTTTCTCTATATAGGTAGGTGGTAGGGGGTGTGTTCTGGTGTTTTTGTCCAGGTATAGTAGGTTTGTTTCAGTGTGTGTTCTGGGTGTTTTTGTCCAGGTATAGTAGGTTTGTTTCAGTGTGTGTTCTGGGTGTTTTTGTCCAGGTATAGTTAGGTTTGTTTTCAGTGTGTGTTCTGGGGTGTTTTTGTCCAGGTATAGTAGGTTTGTTTTCAGTGTGTGTTCTGGGGTGTTTTTGTCCAGGATAGTAGGTTTGTTTCAGTGTGTTTCTGGGTGTTTTGTCAGGTATAGTAGGTTTGTTTCAGTGTGTGTTCTGGGTGTTTTTGTCAGGTATAGTAGGTTTGTTTTTTCAGTGTGTGTTCTGGGTGTTTTTGTCCAGGTATAGTAGGTTTGTTTCAGTGTGTGTTCTGGTGTTTTTTGTCCAGGTATAGTAGGTTTGTTTTCAATGTGTGTTCTGGGGTGTTTTTGTCCAGGTATAGTAGGTTTGTTTTCAGTGTGTGTTCTGGGGTGGTTTTGATCAGGTATATATAGGTTTGTTTTCAGTGTGTGTTCTGGGTGGTTTTTGCCAGGTATAGTAGGTTTGTTTTTAGTGTTTCTGGGTGTTTTGTCCAGGTATAGTAGGTTTGTTCAGTGTGTGTTCTGGGGTTTTTGTCCAGGTATAGTAGGTTTGTTTTCATGTGTGTTCTGGTGTTTTTGTCCAGGTATAGTAGGTTTGTTTCAGTGTGTGTTCTGGGTGTTTTTGTCCAGGTATAGTAGGTTGTTTTCAGTGTGTGTTCTGGGTGTTTTTGTCCAGGTATAGTAGGTTTGTTTTCAGTGTGTGTTCTGGGTGTTTTTGTCCAGGTATAGTAGGTTTGTTTCAGTGGTGTTCTGGGGTGTTTTTGTCCAGGTATAGTAGGTTTGTTTTCAGTGTGTGTTCTGGGGTGTTTTTGTCCAGGTATAGTAGGTTGTTTTCAGTTGTGTTCTGGGTGTTTTTGTCCAGTATAGTAGGTTTGTTTTCAGTGTGTGTTCTGGGTTGTTTTGTCCTGGTATAGTAGGTTTGTTTCAGTGTGTGTTTGGGGTGTTTTGTCCTGGATATAGTAGTTTGTTCAGTGTGTGTTCTGGGGTGTTTTGTCCAGGTATAGTAGGTTTGTTTCAGTGTGTGTTCTGGGTGTTTTTGTCCGTATAGTAGTTTGTTTCAGTTTGTGTTCTGGGGTGTTTTTGTCCAGGTATAGTAGGTTTGTTTTCAGTGTGTTTCTGGGTGTTTTTGTCCAGGATATGTAGGTATGTTTTCAGTGTGTGTTCTGGGTGTTTTTGTCCAGGTATAGTAGGTTTGTTTCAGTGTGTGTTCTGGGTGTTTTTGTCCAGGTATGTAGGTTGTTTTCAGTGTGTTTCTGGGGTGTTTTTGTCCAGTATAGTAGGTTTGTTTTCAGTGTGTGTTCTGGGTGTTTTTGTCCAGTATAGTAGTTGGTTTTCAGTGTGTGTTCTGGGGTGTTTTGTCCAGGTATAGTAGGTTGTTTCAGTGTGTGTTCTGGGGTGTTTTTGTCCAGGTATAGTAGGTTTGTTTTCAGTGTGTGTTCTGGGGGTTTTTGTCCGGTTTAGTAGGTTTGTTTCAGTGTGTGTTCTGTTTTTTTTTGTCCTGGTATAGTAGGTTTGTTTCAGTTGTGTGTCTGGGGTGTTTTTGTCCAGGTATAGTAGGTTTGTTTCAGTGTGTGTTCTGGGGGTGTTTTTGTCCTGGTATAGTAGGTTTGTTTTCAGTGTGTTCTGGGTGTTTTTGTCCTGGTATAGTAGGTTTGTTTCAGTGTGTGTTCTGGGGTGTTTTTGTCCAGGTATAGTAGGTTTGTTTTCAGTGTGTGTTCTGGGGTGTTTTTGTCCGGGTATAGTAGGTTTGTTTCAGTGTGTGTTCTGGGGTGTTTTTGTCCAGGTATAGTAGGTTTGTTTCAGTGTGAGTTCTGGGTTGTTTTTGTCCTGGTACAGTAGGTTTGTTTCAGTGTGTGTTCTGGGGTGTTTTTGTCCTGGTATAGTAGGTTTGTTTTCAGTGTGTGTTCTGGGGTGTTTTTGTCCTGGTATAGTAGGTTTGTTTCAGTGTGTGTAGCACCGGATGCCCACTGACTTCCTCTCTCTGACAGAGTGTTTTATGAGCATAGTTGAAAAATGTGTTTGACTGGGCCTTGGAGTCAGGAAATTAGATATTAAGAAAAAATAAAAGTGTCCCTTCAGTGCTGTTTTAGTACTTTGAACCTATTTTGGTTGAGACAGGAAGAGAGGGGCCTCTTATGAAAAGCCAAATACAAGCAACTTTACAGTACTGTGTCGTATAGCTAGAATAAGGAATGCACTGTAACTCTCTCATACAATCTAAGATATATGATAATAATCACTTAACTGACTGCCTTGCTCTGCCTGCTATAGTACACTGATCAACAGCACCCTTATTGTACACTACACATCATACTGAGATGATTAAATGTGCTTCTATTCACACTTACACGCAGAATACAGTTCAATCTATTTTAAAATGGCAACAACCTGAAAAACAAACAGTTCATCCCAAAGCAACTCTTCCCTCTTTCCGCAGCAGCTGCAGTCCAGGACCAGGATGGCCAGGCTAGTAACAGGGATGATAATGACCATGAGGTTGTGTTTAAAAACTAAAGGACACCTCCAGACAGTCCCGGATTGGTCAGTAATTGTGAACAGCCAACCACATCCCTGGAATCCTCTCCTCTGACGAGAACGGACAGACACTAAGAGGTAGAACACATTCAGCTCTTAACCCTTGTCCTCCACTCTTGGTAAAACATGTTGAATAAAAGCAATAGTGAAAAAGGCTCGGCGGCTGAGAGAGAGATGCTGGCTTTTACAGACTACTACTGAGTTAACTGCCAGACCCAGACTACTGACAAGCACTAATAACACTTAACTGGTTAATAAACATTCCGCACTCATTTACATATTCTGATAGAAAACAACACATCCTTTGTTGCATAGTAGAAGTATTAATGGATGACTTTATAGAGTTGATGGTTTAGCTAAGCCTGTGAGGTGGAAAAGTCAATTTATGACATTTCCATGTGGTGACTCTGACCCTGCTCTGTGTCCCAGTCTCTTCCATGTGGTGACTCTGACCCTGCTCTGTGTTACCAGTTTCTTCCATGTGGTGAAACTGACCCTGCTCTGTGTTACAGTCTCTCCATGTGGTGACTCTGACCCTGCTCTGTGTTACAGTCTCTTCCATGTGGTGACTCTGACCCTGCTCTGTGTTACAGTCTCTTCCATGTGGTGGACTCTGACCCTGCTCTGTGTCCAGTCTCTTCCATGTGGTGACTCTGACCCTGCTCTGTGTTACAGTCTCTTCCATGTGGTGATCTGACCTTGCTCTGTGTTACAGTCTCTTCCATTGTGTGGACTCTGACCCTGCTCTGTGTTACAGTCTCTTCCAGTTGGTGACTCTGACCCTGCTCTGTGTTACAGTCTCTTCCATGTGGTGACTCTGACCCTGCTCTGTGTTACAGTTCTTCCATGTGGTGACTCTGACCCTGCTCTGTGTTACAGTCTCTTCCATGTGGTGACTCTGACCCTGCTCTGGGTTACAGTCTCTTCCATGTGGTGACTCTGACCCTGCCCTGTGTACAGGCTCTTGCATCACCGGTCAGGGTCAGCACCCTGGCTGCCTGCCTGAACTCTTGAGCTGGCCTGCCAACATCACCTACAGTTGAAGTCGGAAGTTTACATACACCTTAGCCAAATACATTTATTTTCTTTATCGCAATTCCTGACATTTAATCAGAGTAAACATGTCCTGTCTTAGTTCATTTAGATCACCACCTTATTTTCAGAATGTGAAATGTCAGAATAATAGTAGAGAGAATGATTATTTCAGCTTTTATTTCTTTCATCACATTCCCAGTGGTCAGAAGTTTACATACACTCAGTTAGTATTTGGTAGCATTGCCTTTTAAATTGATTAACTTGGGTCAAACATTTCGGGTAGCCTTCCACAAGTTTCCCACAATAAGTTGGGTGAATTTTGGCCCATTCCTCTTGACAAAGCTGGTGTAACTGAGTCAGGTTTGTAGGCCTCCTTGCTCGCACACGCTTTTCAGTTCTGCCCCAAATTTTCTATAGGATCTTTCCGCAGCAGCTGCAGTCCAGGAGCAGGATGGCCAGGCTAGTAACAGGGATGATAATGAGGTCAGGGCTTTGTTATGGCCACTCCAATACCTTGACTTTGTTGTCCTTAAGCCAATTTGCCACAGCTTTGGAAGTATGCTTGGGGTCATTGTCCATTTGGAGACCCATTTGCGACCAAGCTTTAACTTCCTGACTGATGTTGAGATGTTGCTTCAATATATCCACATAATTTTCCACCCTCATGATGCCATCTATTTTGTGAAGTGCACCAGTCCCTCCTTCAGCAAAGCACCCGCACAACACGATGCTGCCACCCCTGTGCTTCACGTTTGGGATGGTGTTCTTCGGCTTGCAAGTCTCCCCATTTTTCCTCCAATTATAACGATGGCAATTATGGTCAAAGAGTTCTATTTTTGTTTCATCAGACCAGAGGACATTTCTCCAAAAAGTACCATCTTTGTCCCCATGTGGAGTTGCAAACCGTAGTCTGGCTTTTTTATGGAGATTTTGGAGCAGTTGCTTCTTCCTTGCTGAGCGGCCTTTCAGGTTATGTCGATATAGGACTCGTTTTACTGTGGATATAGATACTTTTGTACCTGTTTCTCCAGCATCTTCACACAGTCCTTTGCTGTTGTTCTGGGATTGATTTGCACTTTTCACACCAAAGCGTTCATCTTTAGGAGACCGAACGCGTCTCCTTCCTGAGCGGTATGATGGCTGCGTGGTCCCATGGTGTTTATACTTGCAAACTATTGTTTGTACAGATGAACGTGGTCATTCAGGTGTTTGGAATTTGCTCCCAAGGATGAATTAGACTTGTGGAGGTCTACAATAGTTTTTCTGATGTCTTGGCTGATTTCTTTTGATTTTCCCATGATGTCAAGCAAAGAAGCACTGAGTTTGAAGGTAGGCTTTGAAATACATCCAATGGTACACCTCCATTTGACTCAAATTATGTCAATTAGCCTACCAGAAGCTTATAAAGCCATGACATCATTTTCTGGAATTTTCCAAGCTGTTTAAAGGCACAGTCAACTTAGTGTATTTTATCTTCAGACCCTCTGGAATTGTGATACAGTGAATTATAAGTGAAATAATCTCTCTGTAAACAATTGTTGGACAAATGACTTGTGTCATGCACAAAGTAAATATCCTAACCGACTTGCCAAAACTATAGTTTGCTAACAAGAAATGTGGGTAGTGGTTGTAAACGAGTTTTAATGACTCCAACCTAAGTGTATGTAAATTTCCGACTTCAACTGTATGTGTGTGACACAGTCCGAGAATAGCAGGAGAGTGAGAAGAGGAGAAAAGGAGGGAACACTACCATTGTCACTCAGACCGCAAGGGAGTCACCCAACTTACAGCCATCAACGAGTCACAGGGGTGGCAGACCATCGCACTGTGACAACCTAGAGGTTGTTTCCATGGGGACTGGACCAACGGTAAATCTCCAGTTTCAGTGATGAATAACTAATCATTTCCAGCGTCTTGCACAGAGTTTGACATTTACAGCAACACAAGATCTCTTTATTTTCCTCCCTCCAGTTTACAGTCTATCCCCCCTCGCTCTTAGTTCCTTGTCCCCTCTTCTGACCTCTCCATATTCTGCCTCTCCTCCTCTCTCTGTTGGGTCAGCACATTCCTTTTCCCCTGCCTCCTCTATTCTCTCTCTCCAGCCTCTCCCCTCCCTTCTCCAGACTTCTCTCCTCTCTCTTTCCAGCCTCTCCCCTCCCTTATCCAGAGTCCTCTCATCTCTCCCCTCCCTTGTCCAGACCCCTCTCTCTCCAGCCTCTCCCCTCCCTTCTCCAGTGGCTAGAAGCAGAGACGGAGAGAGAAGGAGTCTCGGAGATGGGAGGGGAGAGGGTAGAGACGGAGAGGAGATTAGTCTGAGGGGGGAGACGCTGGAGAGAGAGAGGAGAGGAGTCTGGAGAAAGGAGGGGAGAGGCTGGAGAGAGAGGGGTCTGGACAAGGGGGGGAGAGATGAGAGGACTCTGGATAGGGAGGGGAGAGGCTGGAAAGAGAGAGGAAGAAGTCTGGAGAAGGAGGGGAGAGGCTGGAGAGAGAGGGGTCTGGACAAGGGAGGGGAGAGATGAGAGGACTCTGGATAAGGGAGGGGAGAGGCTGGAAAGAGAGAGGAGAGAATCTGCGAGAAGGGAGGGGAGAGGCTGAGAGAGAGAATAGAGGAGGCAGGGGAAAGGAATGTGCTGACCCACAGAGAGAGAGGAGAGGCAGAATATGGAGAGGTCAGAAGAGGGGACAAGGAACTAAGAGCGAGGGGGGATAGACTGTAAACTGGAGGGAGGAAAATAAAGAGATCTTGTGTTGCTGTAAATGTCAAACTCTGTGCAAGACGCTGGAAATGATTAGTTATTCATCACTGAAACTGGAGATTTACCGTTGGTCCAGTCCCCATGGAACAACCTCGTAGGTTGTCCCAGTGCGATGGTCTGCCACCCTGTGACTCGTTGATGGCTGTAAGTTGGGTGACCCCTTGCGGTCTGAGTGACAATGGCCT
>NC_036858.1:66427843-66445397 GCF_002910315.2 Salvelinus sp. IW2-2015 | reverse complement strand
GGCTGAAGAGAGAATTTGAGAGTCTGAGAAGGAGATATAGCGTATAGAGAGGAGAGAGATCTGAGAGAGGCTGGAGAAGAAGAGGAAGGAGTCTGGAGAGGTTAGGCTAGATAGAGAGAGAGAGGAGTCTGGAGATGGAGGGGAGAGGGTAGGGAGAGACTGAGAGGAATTAGTCGGAAGGGGGAGACGCTGGAGAGAGAGAGGGAGAGGTTGGAGAAAGGAGGGAAGCTGGAGAGAGAGGGGTCTGACAAGGGAGGGGAGAATGAGAGGACTCTGGATGAAGGAGGAAAGATGCTGAAGAGATGAATTTGGAAAAGTCTCTAACCCCTCTCCAGACTCCTCTCCTCTCTCTCTCCAGCCTCTCCAGACTCCTCTCCTCTCTATACAGCCTATCTCTGACTTCTCCAGACTCCTCAAATTTCTCTCTCCAGCCTCTCCCTCCCCTCTCCATAATCCTCTATTCTCTCTCTCTACCCTCTCCCCTCCCTTCTCCAGACTCCCCTTCTCTCTCTCCAGCCTCTCCTCTCCAGATACCTCTACCCTCTCTCTCCATCCTCTCCCCTCCCCTCTCCATAATTCTCTCTTCTCTCTCTCTCCATCCTCTCCCCTCCCCACTCCAGACTCCTCTCCTCTCTCTCTCCAGCCTCTCCAGACTCCTCTCCCTCTCTCCTTCCTCTCCCCCCTTCTACAGACTCTTCTCCTCTCTCTCTCCAGGCTATCCCCTCTCCAGACTCCTCCAATCTCTCTGCAGCATCTCCCTCACCACTCGACTCATCTCTCTCTCTCCAGCCTCTCACCTCTCCAGACTCCTTTCCACTCTCTCCAGCCTCTCCCCTCCCTTCTACAGACTCTTCATTTCTCTCTCTCCAGCCTCTCCCCTCTGCAGACTCTTCTTTTTACAGCCTCTAACTCCATTATCCAGACTCCCCTTTCTAGACTCCGCTCTGTCTCCAGCCTCTCCCCTCCCTTCTCCAGATTCCTCTCATCTTTCTCTCCAGCCTCTACCCTCCCTTCTTCAGACTCTACTCCTCTCTCTCTCCACTCTCTTCCCTCACTTCTCTAGAATCATCTCCTCTCTCTCTCCAGCCTCTCCAATCCCTTCTCCAGACCTCTCATCTCCCTCTCCTGCCTTTCCCTTCCCTTCCCTTCAGTCTCCTCTCAGTCTCCAGCCCCTCCCCTCCCTTCACCAGACTCCTCTCCTCTCTCTCTCCAGCCAATCCCCTCTGCAGTCTCCAGCTCTCCGCCTCCCTTCACCAGACTCCTCTCCTCTCTCTCTCCAGCCCTCCCTCCCTTCACCAGACTCCTCTTCTCCTCTCTCCAGCCCCTTCCCCTCCTTCACCAGACTCCTTCCTCTCTCTCTCCAGCCAATCCCCTCTGCCAGTCTCCAGCCCCTCCCCTCCCTTCACCAGACTCCTCTCCTCTCTCTCTCTCTAGCCAATCCCCTCTTTAGTCTCCAGCCTCTCCCCTCCTTCTCCCTTTTTATTTTATTTATTTTATTTCACCTTTATTTAACCAGGTAGGCTAGTTGAGAACAAGTTCTCATTTGCAACTGCGACCTGGCAAGATAAAGCATAACAATTCGACACATACAACAACACAGAGTTACACATGGAATAAACAAAACATACAGTCAAATATACAGTAGAAAAATAAGTCTATATACAATGTGAGCAAATGAGGTGAGATAAGGGAGGTAAAGGCAAAGAAGGCATGGTGGCGAGGTAAATACAATATAGCAAGTAAAACACTGGAATGGTGATTTGCAATGGAAGAATGTGCAAAGTAGAAATAGAAATAATGGATAATATAATAAATATAAAAATCTAATATAATATAATAATAGAAATAATAATAATTCTCCAGACTCATCTCCTGTCTCTCCAGCCTCTCACCTCTCCACTCCTATCCCCTCTATCTCCAGACTCTCCCCTCTCTTCTCCAGACTCCTCTCCTATCTCTCTCCAGCCTCCCGGTCTCCAGACTCCTCTCCTCCTCTTCTCCAGCCTCTCACCGTCTCCAGCCTCCTCCTCTATCTTCTCCCAGCCTCTCCCGTCTCCAGACTCCTCTCCCTATCTCCAGCCTCTCCCCGTCTCCAGACTCTTCTCCTCTCTCTCAGCCTCTCCTTTCTAGACTTTCTCCTCTCTCTCCAGACTCTCACCTCTCCACTCCTCCCTCTATCTCCAGACTCTCCCCTCCCTTCTCCAGACTCCTCTCCTATCCTCTCCAGCCTCTCCGTCTCCAGACTCCTCTCCTCCCTCTCTCCAGCCTCTCCGTCTCCAGCTCCTCTCCTATCTCTCTCCAGCCTCTCCCGCCTCAGACTCTCTTCCTCCTATCTCCAGCCTCTCCCGTCTCCAGACTCTTCTCCTCTCTCTCCAGCTCATCCTTCTAGACTCTTCTCCTCTTCTCCAGACTCTCCCCTCCCTTTCCAGACACCTCTCCTATCTCTCTCCAGCCTCCCGTCTCCAGACTCCTCTCCTCCCTCTCTCCAGCCTCTCCCGTCTCCAGACTCCTCTCCTCCTATATCCAGCCTCTCCCTTTCTAGACTATTCTCTCTCTCTCCAGCCTCTCCCTTCTCTAGACTCTTCTCCTCTCTCTCCAGCCTCTCCACTCTCCAGACTCCTTGACACTTCCTCCAGCCTCCGATCCTCCACTTCAGCCTCTCCACTCCAGACTCCCCCAATCTCTCTCTTCCAGCCTCTCCCCTCTCCAGACCTCCTCCCATCTCCCTCTCCAGCCTCTCCCCGCCACTCAGACCCCTCTCTCTCTCTCTCCAGCTTTCCCCATCAGAACCCTCCATCTCCCTCTCCAGCCTCTCCTCCCCACTCCAGAACCCCTCCTCTCTCTTCCAGCTTCTCCCCACTCCAGACTCCTCTCCTGTTTTTCCCTTTCTTCTCCTCCTCCATTCTCTTTCAGGACAGCCCCTTCTCCCTTCTCTCCTCCTCCTCTTCCCTCCCTCCTCTCTTTGCAGTCTCTCCTCTACCCTCTCAGTCCTCCCAGGTTGTCGATGTCTGTTCTGCAATGTATGAGATGAGAGTAGGGGTTTATGTTGTAGGTAGAGTACAGTACATACTAGTTATGCGGTACACCATCTTGCAGACTCACAGTTATTTACTCTCTCCCTCTCTCTCTCAATATTACATTTATTTATTTATTTTATTTTATTTTTCATTTTTCACTTTATTTAACCAGGTCGGCCATTGAGAACAAGTTCTCATTTACAACTGCGACCTGGCCAAGATAAAGCGAAGCAGTGTGACACAAACAACAGAGTTAAACATGGAATAAACAAACATACAGTCATAAAAAACAATAGAAAAAGTCTATATACAGTGTGTGCAAATGAAGGAAGATTTGAGAGGTAAGGCAATAAATAGGCCGTAGTGGCGAAATAATTACAATTTAGCAATTAAACACTGGAGTGAAATATGTGCAGAAGATTTATGTGCAAGTAGAGATAGTGGGTGCAAACGAGCAACAAAAATATATAACAATATGGAGATGAGGTAGTTGGGTGGGGTATTTACAGATGGACAATGTACAGGGGCAATGATCTGTAAGCTGCTCTGACAGCTGATGCTTAAAACTTCTTTGGGCTGCAAGCCCGATGTCGGTACACCTTATGACAACAGCCAGCTCAAGTGCAGGCACGAAATTCAAAATATATTTTTTAGAAATATTTAACTTTCACACATTAACAAGTCCAATACAGCAAATGAAAGATAAACATCTTGTGAATCCAGCCAACATGTCCGATTTTTWAAATGTTTTACAGCGAAAACACCACGTATATTTATGTTAGCTCACCACCAAATACAAAAAAGGACAGACATTTTTCACAGCACAGGTAGCATGCACAACCAAACTAACCAAGAAACAACTTCATCAGATGACAGTCTTATAACATGTTATTCAATAAATATATGTTTTGTTCGAAAAATGTGCATATTTGAGCTATAAATCAGTTTTACATTGCAGCTACCATCACAGCTACCGTCAGAAATAGCACCGAAGCAGCCAGAGTAATTACAGACACCAACGTCAAATACCTAAATACTCATCATAAAACATTTCTGAAAAATACATGGTGTACAGGAAATTAGTTCACATGTTCGACAGATATATGAAATAGCATCATAAAATGGGTCCTACTTTTGATGATCTTCCATCAGAATGTTATACAAGGGGTCCTTTGTCCAGAACAATCGTTGTTTGGATTTAGAATTTCCTCTTCTCCAGTCAATTAGCACGGAAAGCTAGCAAAGTGGCGCGAAGCTCTCCTTCCTGAACATACGCAAACAAAGCAACACGCCTAACGTCCCGAAAAAATTTCAATAATCTAATAAAACTATATTGAAAAAACATACTTTACGATGATATTGTCACATGTATCAAATAAAATCAAAGCCGGAGATATTAGTCGTCTATAACGACAGTTTTAAAGAAGGCAATACCAGGTCACTTCTCGCTCGTTCCAGAAAACAGGAAATTGGGGTCACGTCATGCCAAGAGCTTTTATTCGACCTCAGATCATGTTATACATTTACATTTACATTTTAGTCATTTAGCAGACGCTCTTATCCAGAGCGACTTACAGTAGAGTGCATACATTTTATTAAATTTTTACATACTGAGACAAGGATATCCTTACCAGCCAAGAGCAGACGCTCTTATCCAGAGCGACTTACAGTAGAGTGCATACATTTTATTACATTTTTTTTACACACAAGGATATCCCTACCGGCCAAACCCTCCCTACCGGCCAAACCCTCCCTAACCCGGACGACGCTATGCCAATTGTGCGTCGCCCCACGGATCTCCCGGTTGCGGCCGGCTGCGACAGAGCCTGGGCGCGAACCCAGCCCAGCCTGGGCGCGAACCCAGAGACTCTGGTGGCGCAGCTAGCACTGCGATGCAGTGCCCTAGACCACTGCACCACCCGGGAGATACACTCCATTTCTTCTCTCACTGCCTGTTGACATCTAGTGGAAGGCGTATGAAGTGCATGTATACTAATAAATATCAAGCACATTTATAGGCAGGCCCTAGAACAGAGCATCGATTTCAGATTTTCCACTTCCTGTCAGGAAGTTTGCTGCAAAATGAGTTCTGTTTTACTCACAGATATAATTCAAACGGTTTTAGAAACTAGAGAGTGTTTTCTATCCAATAGTAATAATAATATGCATATTGTACGAGCAAGAATTGAGTACGAGGCCGTTTGAAATGGGCACCTTTTATCCAGGCTACTCAATACTGCCCCTGCAGCCCAAAGAGGTTAAAGTTAGTGAGGGAGATATAAGTATTCAGCTTTGTGAACAGAGCTCAATGAACAGCTTGCGTAGTGGACTCTTCTCCAGGTTCATTTCTCTGTAGGTGATGGCTTTGTTATGGAAGATTTCAGAAATGCTTCCTTTTAGGTGGTTGTAGAATTTAACCTTTATATTCTGGATTTTGAAAATTAACTGGTATCGGCCAAATTCTACTCTGCATGCATTATTTGGTGTTTTACATTGTACACTGAGGATATTTTAGCAGAATTGTGCATGCAGAGTCTCTGCTTGGTGTTTGTCCCATTTTGTGAATTCTTGGTTGGTGAGCGGACCCCAGACCTTACAACCATAAAGGGCAATGGGTTCTATAACTGATTCAAATATTTTTAGCCAGATCTTAATTGGTATAATTGGTACAATAGACATTTGACTTCAGATTCTAGTAGGGTGAGGCCAGGTGCTGCAGACTGTTCTAGTGCCCTCGCCAATTCGTTGATATATATGTTGAAGAGGACGGGGCTTAAGCTGCATCCCTGTTTCACCCCACGGCCCTGTAGAAAGAAATGTGTGTTTTTGCCCATTTTAAAACGCACACTTGTTGTTTGTGGACATGGTTTTTATAATGTTGTATGTTTTTCCCCCAACACCACCTTCCATCAATTTGTATAGCAGAGCCTTGTGCTAAATTGAGTCAAAATATTTTTTGAAGACTTTGCCTTTGTTTAAGTTTGTTTGTTTGTCATTTAGGGTCTGCAGGGTGAATACATGGTCTGTCGTATGGTAATTTGGTAAAAAGCCAATTTGACATTTGCTCAGTACATTGTTTTCTCTGAGAAAAAGTACAAGTCTGCTGTTAAWGAAAATGCAGAGGATTTTCTCAAGGTTGCTGTTGACCCATATTCCACAGTCGTTATTGGGGTCAAATTTGTCTCCACTTTTGTGGATTGGGGTTATCAGAGCCATTTGAAAATTAAAACATTTTTTTTTTATCAAAATGTGTTTTTTGGCCAGAAATACTTTCTCGAACATGTGAACTTTCATATGACTTAATAACAAACGTGTATGCTATCTGTAAATACGAATACAATTGTTAAATTACAAGCCCTGTTGGTTAAGCCAYGGAAAAAGTTAGCAACCTTCCCACTAGCCATGGCTGGCTGAGATAATGAGTGGGCTGGACATACCGAGAGAGGAGWKMGGATTGGTCTGCCATATTGAAGGCTTCGGTCTATTTGAGCTCATCAGTCTGTGTTTGTAATCCTGTCAAACGCGGCTTTAAAAAAAATATATTTTGTAGTGGAGCTGCATAAGTGTTGCACTCCACTTTCTGGAGGATCAGGTTTTCAAATCAGTGGAATTAGAATATGATAGCTAAAGAGATGTCTCCGGATAACATCTTCAAACCAAGGGCAACCATGGTATGGCATTCGGTTGCATGATGATGTATACAGGTAAGATAGTCTCGTGTTAGCTAGCTACATTTTCAGGCATTACATGTTTCTAATTTTGACAGAAAGTGGTTTCATTTCAAGCTAAATTGTACTGTTAGCTAGCTAGCTAACATTAGCTGGCTGGCTACCTAGCTGACGTTATTATTTGTTTCCCCGAGAGCCGTTGGCTTTTCTAGTTAGAGCCTAATGTTAGCTAAATAACATTGGACCTGGTTGGTTCGCTCCCAACGCTGTGCCATTGTTGGTGCTTTGTTCATTGATGTTTAACTAGCTAACGTTAGCTGGCTGGCTCGTTAGCTAACGTTACTTGACGTGTGTGATCTTAAATGTTGTTTACCTAGCTAGCTATGTGTCTTAAGCTAAAGTGTACTGTTAACTAGCTAGCTAACGCTAGCTGGATAGCTCCCTAGCGGACGTTATTGTTCATTTCCTAGAGCTGTTTGCTTTTCTAGTTAGAACCTGATGTTAGGCATTGTTGGCACTTTGCTAATTTTTGCTTAACCAGCTAACCTTAACCTGCTAGCTCGTTAGCTAACATTACGTGTGTGATCTTAAACTTTGTTTACCTAGCTAGGTTCATTGTTTACCTAGCTAGCTAGCTATATGTCTTAAGCTAAAGTGTACTGTTAGCTGGCTGGCTCCCTAAAGTACGTTGTTATTCGTTTCTCAGTGCTGTTTGCTTTTCTAGTTAGAGCCTAATGTTAGGCATTGTTGGCACTTTGTTCGGTGTTGGCACTTTGTTCATTGTTGCTTAACTAGCTAACGTTAACTGGCTSGCTCGTTAGCTAAAGTTACGTGACGTGTGYACAACACCCGTTGAATATGGCCGGTGTCAGTAAACATCTGCAAAAAAGCGTAATAAAATTGTTGCCAGCAGAGCTGGTTAGGCTGTTTTCATGTTATCCAGAGGTAAACAATTAATCGGCCAGACCGTCAAATGTGCGCGCCGAGATGGGTGGGGCTAAYGCTTATTAAGAGGGTGTGAACGATGCTGAATGGGTGTAGACAAAGAAGATTCCTTCACTAGATATCAAAACATTCAAATGCGATTTTCTCAAAAATGAGTTTACAAGTTGATCAACTTTCAAAGCAGAATGACTTTCCCATTGTTACTCAAATGTAGTGTGTGATATACCATTTTGTAGCTCTAAAAAACACAATTTCAGATTTTGCTACATAACACCGAATTAAGGTCACATATGTCCTGCTGTCATGTTGAGATCCTTGCTGCAAGGGCGGGGGGGCATGGGGGGGCACAAGTCTGATCGGGAGGGGCCTATATAGGGTGTGGCCAGGGTTTGTTTGGGGGTGGTCTCAGCTGGTTGGGGTCTCTCTCTCTCTCAAACACACCAATTACTGTCAGTTGTGGGACGCTGGTATGCTGTCTATGCTGGAGGTGGGAGGAGGGTGGGCAGGATAATAACACAGCATAGACAATGAGATGGGGGCATTGGTGAGAATGTTGAAGAGACTATTGATCTGTGTGTGTTACAGTGCAGCTCTTTGTCTCTCTCTACAGACAGCGGCACTGGGCAGCCATCCTCACGCCTCCTATCTCTGCCCCAGACACACAGCCAAGGACCGGAGGAGAGAAAGGGTGTGTGTGGCTTTCCCAGAAAATACCCTGGAGATGTGTGTGAGAAGCTAACAACCAACTCCCTGAGTGACACTTAATATGTTGTCCAGTTGACTATTTCTTTATTTCCATTCGTTGTACAGTAATCATGTTATTTTTATGCATGAGGCAGAGTTCAAACCAGGAGTGTTGAGGTCTGTTCTCACACCAATCTGCTGCATTCKTCATCATCTGGAGCTAAGTAGAAGATGCCAAAAGAGGCAGTGTGTTTGTGTGTGTGTATGTGTGTGTGTGCGCGTGTGCATACATGCAAAATAAAGAGAGAGAGTGAGTATGGGAGTGCGTGAATGACTGAGCGAGTGAGAGACTGAGACTGTGACTGGGAGAGAGAGAAAGAGAGAGAGTTTGAGGATGGGTAACCCAGCAATGTGTCATACAGTCTAACAACCCTGTTTTCTGACATACAGGAACATCTCTTCTTTCAACATACAAACAGAGCTGCCCAGCCAGAAACAGATCTCACCATCTACAAAGAATACCCAACATACACCCCCATAAAGAATACCCACATACACCCCCATAAATAACACCCATATACACCCCCATAAGAATACCCACATACCCCCCCATAAATAACACCATTATACACCCCACAAAGAATACCCACATACACCCCCCATACCATAACACCCACACTACACCCCCATAAATAACACCCATATACCCCCCATAAATAACACCCATAATACAACCCCCATAATACACACTATACACCCCCATAAAGAATACCCACATAAGCCCCCATAAATAACACCCATATACGCCCCCATAAATAACACCCATATACACCCCCATAAAGAATACCCACATACACCCCATAAATAACACCCATATACACCCCCAAAAGAATACCCACATACACCCCCATAAATACCACCCACATACACCCCCATAAGAATACCCACATACACCCCATAAATAACACCTTATCAACCCCATAAGAATACCCACATACACCCCATAAATAAACACCCATATACACCCCATGAATAACAACCATATACACCCCATAAAGAATACCATATACACCCCATAAATAACACCCATATACACCCCCATAATAGCACCCATTACCCCCATAAATAACACCCATATACCACCCCATAAAAAACCCACATACACGCCCATAAATAACACCCATATACACCCCCTAAAGAACACCTATATACACCCCCATAAAGAAAACCCACATACACGCCCATAAATAACACCCATATACACCCCCATAAGAAAACCCACATATACACTCCATATAGAACACCTATATACACCCCCAATAGAAAACCCACATACACGCCTATAAAGAACACCTATATACACCCCCATAAATAACACCCATATACACGCCCAATAAATAACACCCATATACACACCCATAAATAACACCCATACAGAAACCCTATACACGCCCATAATAACACCCATATACACCCCATAAATAACACCCATATACACCCCAATAAAGAGCACCCACATACACCCCCATAAATACACACATATACACCCCATAGAAACCCCCATACACCCCATAATGAACACCTATATACACCCCCATAAGAATACCCACATACACCCCCATACAAAGAACACCTATATACACCCCCATAAAGAATACCCACATACAGACACACCCCCATAAAGAATAACCCACAATACACCCCCATAAAGAACACCTATATACACCCCCATAAAGAATACCCACATACACCCTCATAAAGAACACCTATATACTCCCCCATAAAGAATACCCACATACACCCCTTTAAAGAACACCCATATACACCCCCATAAAGAACACCTATATACACCCCCATAAAGAACACTCATTTAAGCACCCATCTCTCCCCAGTCTCTCGGCTATCTCCAGCAGGACCTTCATGATTTGGAGTTGGAACCTCACAAGAACAGGCTGTGATCTCTCTGTACAGTATTACCATGCCAGTGGAATATCATCTGTGATTGCCAAATTTCAAACAAACCATTCATAATGTTGTGAAGGGATGTTTGCACTGAACGGGCCAAAATAAGCAAATGGGAGATTTTTACTGTAATAAACCAAGTTGGGCAAATAATCATCAATCAAATGTGAGCCATCTTGCATCTGTTCAGATTATAGAGCTATGGGAGAAAATGATGCGTGATTTTTTCCATGTGGCCTTGGTTCAGCAGCTCTAACCCAGTATGACAGTTACAKTGCCTTGCAAAAGTATTCATCCCCCTTGCCGTTTTCCTATTTTGTTGCATTACAACCTGTAATTTAMATKTATTTTTATTTGGAATTCATGTAATGGACATGCACAAAATAGTCCAAATTGGTGAAGTGAAATGAAAAAAATAACATATTTAAAAAAAAAATTGAAACATTTAAAAATGGAAAAGTAGTACGTGTATATGTATTTGCTATGAAGCCCTTAAATAAGATCTGGTGCAACCAATTACCTTCAGAAGTCACATAATTAGTTAAAGAGATTTACTGTCAGACCTATGGCAATCAACATCTAAAATAATACAATAATATATACCATTTAGCAGACTCCTTTTCCCTCACAATATGCATGGTTTAGGGTGTACATGTGCATAGAATCTCTCTGATAGCAAGAACACTGATGGAAATAGTTTATTTTGGGCTTATATTGGTCCACTGTGGCATTTCCCCAAATACAGACAGCTGTTCATAGAAAGTGACATGTTAGTACAGTAAAGTGGCTTGCGTAAGTATTCACCCTCCTTAGCAGTTTTCCTATTTTGTTGCCTGGAATGAAAATGCATTTTTTGGGGGGCTTTTCACTTGATTTACACAACATTCCAACCACTTTGTATTATGAAACAAGCAAGAAATAGGACAAAATAACAAGAAATAAGACAAAATAACAAGAAATAAGACAAAATACCAGACAACCTGAGCGTGCATAACTATTCAACACCACAAAGTCAATACTTTGTAGAGCCACCTTTTGCAGCAATTACAGCTGCAAGTCTCTTRGGGTATGTCTCTATAAGCTTGGCACATCTAGCGATTGGGATTTTTTCCCGTTCTTCAAGGCRAAACTGCTCCAGATCCTTCAGGTTGGATGGGTTCYGCTGGTGTACAGCAATCTTTAAGTCATACCACAGATTCTCAATTGGATTGAGATCTGGGCTTTGACTAGGCCATTCCAAGACATTTAAATGTTTCCCCTTAACTTCTTTGGGGTACTCCCCCTTCTTCTCAATTTCCGCCTAAAGACATACCCTAATCTAACTGCCTGTAGCTCAGGCCCAGAAGCAAGGATATGCATATTCTTGGTATCATTTGAAAGGAAACACTCWGAATTTTGTGGAAATGTGAATTGAATGTAGGAGAATATAACACAATAGATCTGGTMGAAGAAAATACAAGGAAATAAACATACGTTTTCAGTTTTTTATTGTTGCTGCATCATCTTTCAAATGGCCAAGAACAGACAAACATACAGATAGGATGCTGTGGATGATTTGAATGAATGACGTAAGATGGCAACAAAGCTGAGCAAAGTTTTAGACAGATAACTTCAAAATGAGCGAGCTACATGACATTGAGCATGAAGTCACCCAGGTGTCCCACACAAATGTACCCAAATGCACCCAAGTGGCCGAATTGGTACAGTGATACATTTTGAAGGAAATAACTATATACAAAATACATAAATTCTATTCTAACACACCCCCCAAAAATAAATATACATACACTGCTCAAAAAAATAAAGGGAACACTTAAACAACACAATGTAACTCAATGTAAATCACACTTCTGTGAAATCAAATTGTCCACTTAGGAAGCAACACTGATTGACAATAAATTTCACATGCTGTTGTGCAAATGGAATAGACAAAAGGTGGAAATTATAGGCAATTAGCAAGACACCCCCAATAAAGGAGTGGTTCTGCAGGTGGTGACCACAGACCACTTCTCAGTTCCTATGCTTCCTGGCTGATGTTTTGGTCACTTTTGAATGATGGCGGTGCTTTCACTCTAGTGGTAGCATGAGACGGATGCTACAACCCACACAAGTGGCTCAGGTAGTGCAGCTCATCCAGGATGGCACATCAATGCGAGCTGTGGCAAGAAGGTTTGCTGTGTCTGTCACCGTGGTGTCCAGAGCATGGAGGCGCACCAGGAGACAGGCCAGTACATCAGGAGACGTGGAGGAGGCCGTGGAGGGCAACAATCCAGCAGCAGGACCGCTACCTCCGCCTTTGTGCAAGGAGAGCAGGTGGAGCACTGCCAAGCCCTGCAAAATGACCTCCAGCAGGCCACAAATGTGCATGTGTCTGCTCAAAGGTCAGAAACAGACTCCATGAGGGTGGTATGAGGGCCCGACGTCCACAGGTGGGTTGTGCTTACAGCCCAACACCGTGCAGGACGTTTGGCATTTGCCAGAGAACACCAAGATTGGCAAATTCGCCACTGGCGCCCTGTGCTCTTCACAGATGAAAGCAGGTTACACTGAGCACATGAGCACATGTGACAGACGTGACAGAGTCTGGAGACGCCGTGGAGAACGTTCTGCTGCCTGCAACATCCTCCAGCATGGCCGATTTGGCGGTGGTCAGTCATGGTGTGGGGTTGCATTTCTTTGGGAGGCCGCACAGCAGAGGTAGCCTCCATGTGCTCGCCAGAGGTAGCCTGACTGCCATTAGGTACCGAGATGAGATCCTCAGACCCTTGTGAGACCATATGCTGGTGCGGTTGGCCCTGGGTCCTCCTAATGCAAGACAATGCTAGACCTCATGTGGCTGGAGTGTGTCAGCAGTCCTGCAAGAGGAAGGCATTGATGCTATGGACTGGCCCGCCCATTCCCCAGACCTGAATCCAATTGAGCACATCTGGGACATCATGCTCGCTCCATCCACCAACGCCACGTTGCACCACAGACTGTCCAGGAGTTGGCAGATGCTTTAGTCCAGGTCTGGGAGGAGATCCCTCAGGAGACCATCCGCCACCTCATCAGGAGCATGCCCAGGGGTTGTAGGGAGGTCATACAGGCACGTGGAGGCCACACACACTACTGAGCCTCATTTTGACTTGTTTAAGGACATTACATCAAAGTTGGATTAGCCTGTAGTGTGGTTTTCCACTTTAATTTGAGTGGTGACTCCAAATCCAGACCTCCATGGGTTGATAAATTTGATTTCCATTGATCATTTTTGTGTGATTTTGTTGTCAGCACATTCAACTATGTAAAGAAAAAAGTATTTCATAAGAATATTTCATTCAATCAGATCTAGGATTTAGTGTTCCCTTTATTTTTTGAGCAGTGTATTTATGAAAAAAAATAATAATAATAATAAACAAACAAATAACAAGGGTAACATTTTCTATTTACAATATTGTATATTTTATAAATAGATAAATATTGTGAAGGCCTCAGCCCTCAGTCATGGTGCCATGGCCATAGCAGTCTCTTTCTGCTGTAAAGCAGAGGCTTACTGAACAGGTGGTGCAGGTGATGGGGCATTTCCTGTGACAAAGGGCACAACGTCGCCTCCCCACTGTGCCCTTTCTGCCCTGAGGCACTCATGCCTGCAGAGATGAATCTGGGCAGGTGAACACCACTGGTTGAAGGAGCAGAAGGTGCTGCAGTGGACTTGCTGTAGCTAGCAAGCTCCTGGATGCAGCTCCCTGAAGGCTAGCTGTGAGATGGGGGACTGTCTCTATCAATTTCCTCTATAATTTGGGTTAAATCTGTATACCTAGACTTTGTTTTAGCTTTTCCTGATTTATTCGCCATAATTTAAATATATAAACTTGTTGAAAATGCTATTGAATACAGTGGGACAAAAAAAGTATTTAGTCAGCCACCAATTGTGCAAGTTCTCCCACTTAAAAAAATGAGAGAGGCCTGTAATTTTCATCATAGGTACACTTCAACTATGACAGACAAAATGAGAAAAGAAAATCCTGAAAATCACATTGTAGGATTTTTTATGAATTTATTTGCAAATTATGGTGGAAAATAAGTATTTGGTCAATAACAAAGTTTATCTCAATACTTAGTTATATACCCTTTGTTGGCAATGACAGAGGTCAAACGTTTTCTGTAAGTCTTCACAAGGTTTTCACACACTGTTGCTGGTATTTTGGCCCATTCCTCCATGCAGATCTCCTCTAGAGCAGTGATTTCCTGTTTACTTATTTCCTTATACAGCTGACTGAGTGCGGTCTTAGTGCCAGCATCTGTCTGTGGTAGTAAATAAACAGCCACAAAAAGTATAGCTGAAAACTCTAGGCAAGTAGTGTGGCCTGCAATTTTTCACAATATACTCTACATCAGGCGAGCAGAATCTAGAGACTTCCTCAGATTTCGTGCACCAGCAGTTGTTTACGAATATGCACAGACTTAACCATACAGAAAGCACCCAGCATAGCACCAGCTGACCCCAACAATGGAGTGGAAGCCTTCACTTTGATAGGCCTAGGCTATAGGATGCTACAGCTGCCCTGTGTAGGGTGGGAGATGAGAGGTAAACGGTTGTTTGTGTGGTTCTAACGTCCTGAGTCAGGAAAGTGAAACCCAGTCCGAGGTGATACTGCACCCTGCTCTCCTTGGCAACTGTGGCACGCTGTACTGTGGGCACATGTGCTGCCCTGGGTGCTACATGCACTGGGAGAGAGGCGGGAAGGGCCTCCTCAGGTTCCCATGAGATTCCTCTACTCGGAGAGAGAGACTATTTGCACATTGTTACAACACTGTATATAGACATAATATGATATTTGAGTTGTTTTTATTATTTTATAACTTTTGTGATTGTAATGTTTTATTTAMATTTTTATTGTTTATTTCACTTTTGTTTATTATCTATTTAATTAGTTTGGGCAATTTAAACTTATGTTTCCCAGGCCTACAAAGCCCCTTGAATTGAAATTGAATTCAGCAAGAGAGAAGAGGGGGAAACAACAGAGAAAGAGCAAGGGGGAGGGGCAGAGAGAGACCTTGTCAATAGGGGGAGCTGTAGCATTATTATTTTTTTACATTTCCAAATTAAACTGCCTCGTACTCAATTCTTGATCGTACAATATGCATATTATTGTTATTTATTGGATAGAAAACAGTCTATAGTTTCTATAGGAGTTGAAATTTTGTCTCTGAGTGGTACAGAACAATTTCTACAGCACTTTTTCATGACAGGGTTCAGATTTCAGAAATTTTTACCTCTGATCTGGGGTCTGTTTATAAGGCCACAGTGAATGCTATGAAGAAACGACACTGCCTACGTCTTCCTCTGGGTGTCTGTACGTCATCACGTTTTCAATGAAATCGATGGGACGTTCACAGCCATTACAAAAGACCAAAATGTACAGAGACCTCCCTTTCTCAACGTGCGCGTCAAGCTTGAAAGGCCATCGGACCTGTCTCGTTCCAAGTCGTTTTCTAACCAGCAATATTTCTCCGGTCATGTTTTCAGTCGTTATAGTTGTTAAAAACATCATAATGTAGTGAATTTGAACCGTTTTATATCAATTTATATCCGTTTAGTGCGATTCTGAGGAATTTATTTGTCGTGCACTCTGAAAGTTTGGACACGCTTTAGGGTGTTCGGTCGTTGGTGATGGACATTTCGAAGGACAGAGGACATCTATCGACCAAAAAGACGTTATAACATAGAAAGGATCATTGCCCAAGAATATGATGGAAGATCAGCTCAAAGTAAGCAATATTTAATATGATAAACCGTGTTTCTGTCGAAATATTTTAAACGCATATATCGCCATTTTGTTTGGTATAGCTTCACTTGGCCAACCCTGTATTGAAAAGTAAGGATAATTTTAAAATGTAAATCAGCGGTTGCATTAAGAACTAATTGTCTTTCGATTCCTGTCAACCCTGTATTTTTTAGTCAAGTATATGATTAACTTTTTAATTAAACTAGATCACTCTGATAGATGACGTCAGACATATTGAGGCTGATTCCTAGTATTTTCATTGTGTAACCACGGTTTTGTATGGCTAAATATGCACCTTTTCGAACAAACTGTATATGTATGTTGTAAAATGATGTTACAGGAGTGTCATCGGAAGAATTCTGAAGAAGGTTAGTGAAAAATTAATATTCTTTTGCGGTGGTTACGTTATAGCGCTCTTGGCTGGAATCGATGCTCTGGTAACGTTGGAACATGTAGTATGCTAACTTATCGATTTATTGTGTTTTCGCTGAAAAACGTTAGAAAATCTGAAAATATGGTCTGAAATCACAAGAACTGGGTCTTTCCATTGCTATGCTTTGTCTATTTTTATGAAATGTTTTATGATGAGTAAATTGGTCATACACGTTGCTCTATCTAGTAATTCTAGTGGATTTGTGATGGTCGGTGCAATTGTAAACTGTGATTTCTACCTGAAATATGCACTTTTTTCTAACAAAAACTATCCTATACCATGAATATGTTTATCAGACTGTCATCTGATGGTTTTTTTATAGGTTATTGGCTATCAATATCTTAGTTGAGCCGAATTGGTGATAGCACCTGAAGGAGTAAGAAACTGATGGAGTTAGAATAGTGGTGTATTTTGCTAACGTGTTTAGCTAATAGATTTACATATTTTGTCTTCCCTGTAAAACATTTTAAAAATCTGAAATGGTGGCTTTATTCACAGAATCTGTATCTTTCATCTGGTGTCTTGACTTGTGATTTAATGATATTTAGATGCTACTATCTACTTCTGAAGCTATGCTATCTATGCTAATCAGTGTGTGGGGGGTGGGGGGTGCTCCCGGATCCGGGTTTCTGAGGCAGTAAAAGTTAATGATAATGCAGAGGATATTCCTAAAGTTGCTGTTGACGCATATCCCACAGTAGTTATTGGGGTCAACTTGTCTCCACTTTTGTGGATTGGGGTGATCAGTCCTTGGTTCCACATTTTTGGGAAAATGCCAGAGCTAAGGATAGTGAAAAAGAGTTTAAGTATAGCCAATTGGAATTAGTGGTCTGTATATTTTATCATTTAATTTAGGATACCATAACACCACCCTTTTTGGGATGGAGGGTTTGTATTTTTTCCAGTAGTTCATTCAATGTAATTGGAGAATCCAGTGGGCTCTTGTAGTCATTAATAGTTGATTTTAAGATTTGTATTTGATCATGTACAGTACGTGTTTTTCTTTTTTCTTTGTTGTAGGCCCAAAAAGACAGGAGACGTGGTTTATCCTACAGCGCCATTTTGGATAGATAATTTCGT
>NC_036858.1:66406833-66423772 GCF_002910315.2 Salvelinus sp. IW2-2015 | reverse complement strand
TAGTGTTACAGCTACGAGGTGTTTTTCTTTTTTCTTTGTTGTAGGCCCAAAAAGACAGGAGACGTGGTTTATCCATACAGCGCCATTTTGGATAGATAACTTTCGTGTTGTTGTTTGTTTCGTTTATTCCAATTATCCCAGAAGTGGTTAGATTCTATGGATTCTTCAATTATTTGAGCTGATTTCTGACGTGCTTTTCCTTTTCTACTGCAAAGTTTACACCTCACTATTATAGTGAAATGTTTTGTCCAGGAAGTGTCTAAAGGGATTGAATTTGTTGTTGCCTAATAGTTCTTTGGTAGTTTCTACACTACTTTTCATCTCTCTCTCTCTCTCTCTCTCTCTCTCCTCTCTCTCTCTCTCTCTCTCTCTCTCTCTCTCTCTCTCTCTCTCTCTCTCTCTCTCTCTCTCTCTCTCTCTCTCTCTCTCTCACCCTCTCTCTCTCTCGGCCCTGTCTCTGCCCCTCCCCAGGTGATTAACAGCAGATTCGTACATTTCCTCAGTGAAAACAATGTACTGACAAAATGTAAAATTGGCTTGTTACCAAATTACCGTACGACAAATCAAGTATTCACCCTGCACTCCCTAATTGACAAACAAACAAATTAATACAAAGCATAAGCCCCACCCTCTTCAACATATATACAGTGCCTTCGGAAAATATTTCCGACCCCTAGACTTTTTCCACATTTCCACATTTTATTAGGTTACAGYCTTATTCTAAAATGTATCTTATAGTTTTTTCCCCTGATCAATCCAGATACAATACACCATAATGACAAAGCAAAAAGAGGATTTTAGAATTTTTGCAATTTTATTAAAAATATAACACTGAAATATCACATTTACCTAAGAATTCAGACTCTTTCTCAGTACTTTGTTGAAGCACCTTTGGCAGCTATTACAGTCTCGAGTCTTCTTGGATATGACGCAACAAGCTTGGCACATCTGTATTTGGGGAGTTTCTCCCATTCTTCTCTGTAAATCCTTTCAAGCTCTGTCAGGTTGGATGGGGAGCGTCGCTACACAGCTATTTGCAGGTCTCTCCAGAKATGTTCGATCGGGTTCGCGTCCGGGCTCTGGCTGGGCCACTCAAGGACATTCAGAGACTTGTCCCGATACCACTCCTGCATTGTCTTGGCTGTGTGCTTAGGGTCGTTGTCCTGTTGGAAGGTGAACCTTTGCCCCAGTCTGAGGTGCTAAACGCTCGGGAGGAGGTTTTCATCAAGAATCTCTCTGTACTTTGCTCCGTTCATCTTTCCCTCGATCCTGACTAGTCTCCCAAAAAATCCCCACAGCATGATGATGCCAACACCATGCTTCACCGTAGGAATGGTTCCAGGTTTCCTATAGAAGTGACGYTTGGCATTCAGGCCAAAGAGATCAATCTTGGTTTCATCAGACCAGAGAATCTTGTTTCTCATGGTCTGCGAGTCTTAGGTGCGTTTTGGCTAAATCCAAGTGGGATGTCATGTGCCTTTTACCAAGGAGTGGCTTCCGTCTGGCCACTTTACCAAAGGCCTGATTGGTGGAGTGCTGCAGAGATGGTTGTC
Source organism: Salvelinus sp. IW2-2015 (assembly GCF_002910315.2). Lineage (NCBI taxonomy): Eukaryota > Metazoa > Chordata > Actinopteri > Salmoniformes > Salmonidae > Salvelinus > Salvelinus sp. IW2-2015. The sequence continues at coordinate 66,422,219 of NC_036858.1, read as the reverse complement.
CTTCTGGAAGGTTCTCCCATCTCCACAGAGGAACTCTAGAGCTCTATCAGACTGACCATCGGGTTCTTGGTCACCTCCCTGCCCAAAGCCCTTTCCGCAGATTGCTCAGTTCGGCCGGGCAGCCAGCTCTAGGAAGAGTCTTGGTGGTTACAAACTTCTTCCATTTAAGATTGACGGAGGCCACTGTGTTCTTGGGGACCTTCAACGCTGCAGAATTGTTTTGCACCCGTTACTGAAATGCTTGTTCCTAAAATGAACTGTTGGTTATCCTAACCCTGGCTGGATTCCAATAGGAATTACACATCACTTTACAAAACAGCATAATCTGACTTGCAGGTAGGATTGCAAAATTCTGCGAAATTTCCCATGTCGGAAGATCCCTGGAAATAATTTTAAGTAACTGTACTCAGATAACCTAAGTGCATTGGGTTTCCTGAAAAGTTTTGAGTAACATAACATTGGGGTTCACAGTGTCCGTTGGTCACCCTGCATCACTGTCTCCTAATGAAGTGGTGACCTTGCCTCCTCCTAGTGAGGTCAGTCAGTGTCAAGGTGCATTCCCAGCTGTTGCATCCTTTAGACTGTCCACACACCATGAGGCCCTAGCTACCACAAGGCCACCAGGGGCCAACAACCTGCCTGGGGCTAACTAACACACATACTATGAGGGCCCGCTCCGAAGCCACCAGGGGCAAACAGCCTGCCTGGGTCTAGCTTACACACAAAGGCATGTCCACACACACCTTGAGGGCCTGCTCCGAAGCCACCAGGGTCCACTAAAACACAAAGGCATGTCACTACTACTGACATCACCCAGGTACCTGACATGTACACACACACACCATCACTATGATCAGGAATAGTATCGTGGGGAGGAAGGCTTTAGGGTGGGTGAAAAGTAAAGTGCTGTGTTGGCTGTTGGGAATTCCTCTAAAATAAGTTGGTATTACTGCTCTTTACTTGGGTACATGTATCTGTTCAATACCTAAATAAGGGGCTGAGTGCCCCTCTTTGCCACATACCATCGCCCTTACATCCTTGCACCTCTCGGCATACCAACGCCCTGAAGGAGTTTCCGATCAGCTCAACCTACGTCCACAAAAAGGAGGGAAGGTCATTAAAACTTGACTTTTGCAAAATGGCTGACCATCCTACTCTGTGTATTTCTGTTGGGTTGTGAGGCTATGCAGATGGCTGCTTTTCACTTCCGCTCTTGCCTTCCTTCATGAAAGAGAAGAATAGCCCTATTCTACTTCAGTACAGTTTGGCTGAGTTGGGGAGAACAATTTGAAAGCTTGTAAGGAGCTCTCCCCAACCAGACATCGGCATTTGGGACAGAGAGAGAGGAGGCAGGGGTCGGAAAATGTTGGCGAACAAAAAAGGAATGTTTCTGCATTCCTCTTTTTCCGTCTCAATGTTTAAACTGGATATTGGGTTGGCCTTCTGCTTGGATACAGAGTGATCTGTGTGAGAGGAATGCAGAGAGACAAAGTCACAAAATTCGTTACGCTTCACACAGAATAGCTTTTCTTTACAGACTATTACACACCATAGGGCCTATCCTGATACAGGAAAAGTACAATTGAAAATGTTAATTTAAGCCCGTCCTTCTCTGCATAACGTTGGAAAGGTCACAAAACAAAGCAGCAGCTATTGTACTAAAAGCTATGTCTATCAACTCAGTATGAGGGTAAACATATTATTCCTACACAACCTCAAACTACACCACATGTGAGATCTCAAATCTCAGCCCCAGTAGCAGTAGCAGCAGCCATACAGCCCCAGTCCAGCCCCAGTAGCAGCAGCCATACAGCCCCAGTCCAGCCCCAGTAGCATCAGCCATACAGCCCCAGTCCAGCCCCAGTAGCAGCAGCCAGCCATACCAGCCCCATCCAGCCCCAGAGCAGCAGCCATACAGCCCCGTCCAGCCCAGTAGCAAACAGCCATACCAGCCCCAGTCCAAGCCCCAGTAGCAGCAGCCATACAGCCCCAGTCCCGCCCCGACAGCAGCAGCCATACAGCCCTAGTCCAGCCCCAGTAGCAGTAGCAGCAGCCATACAGCCCAGTCCCGCCCCGACAGCAGCAGCCATACAGCCCTAGTCCAGCCCCAGTAGCAGCTAGCAGCAGCCATACAGCCCCAGTCCCGCCCCCGACAGCACAGCCATACAGCCCTAGTCCAGCCCCAGTAGCAGTAGCAGCAGCCATACAGCTCCAGTCCCGCCCCGACAGCAGCAGCCATACAGCCCTAGTCCAGCCCCAGTAGCAGTAGCAGCAGCCATACAGCCCAGTCCCGCCCCGACAGCAGTAGCCATACAGCCCTAGTCCAGCCCCAGTAGCAGTAGCAGCAGCCATACAGCCCTAGTCCAGCCCCAGTAGCAGCTAGCAGCAGCCATACAGCCCCAGTCCAGCCCAGCCCCAGTAGCAGCAGCCATACAGCCCCGGTCCAGCCCCATACCAGTAGCAGCCAGCCATACAGGCCCCAGTCCAGCCCAAGTAGCAACAGCCATACAGCCAGTCCAGCCCCAGTAGCCCAGTAGCAGCAGCCATACAACCCCAGTCCAGCCCCAGTAGCAACAGCCATACAGCCCCAGTCCAGCCCCAGTAGCAGCAGCCATACAGCCCCGGTCCAGCCCCAGTAGCAGCAGCCATACAGCCCCAGTCCAGCCCCAGTAGCAGCAGCCATACAGCCCCGGTCCAGCCCCGACAATGTATGGATGGACATGGGCTGACTCTCTCTGGCTTTAAAGTGGATAGAGGGAAATTAGCAAATTGAACACTTAATTAACAAGCAATTGACACATGGGGAAGCAGAGCGAGAGAGAGAGAGAGAGACAGAGACAGAGACAGACAGAGAGACAGAGAGAGAAAGAGAGAGACAGAGAGGGAGAGAGGGGCAGAGACAGAGAGACAGAGAGAGAAAGAAAGAGAGAGAGAGAAAGAKGCAGAGAGAGACAGARAGAGAGAGAGGGTCAGAGAGAGAGAGAGAGCTAGACAGAGACAGAGAGAGAGAAAAATATAATAGTATTTCCTCATGACGAAGTCGGAAGATATTCTTCTGACTGACAATGACTTCCATGATTATGAGTCACAATACAAACATCAGATCAGGGTATTCTAGAACCCTGACTCATTGTCCTTATGCCAAATGCACCCTATTCCCTCTTTGGTGTACTACTTTTGACCAGGGCCCATTGGGCACACACTATATGTCAAATACTGTAAATCTACAGTACCAGTCAAAAGTATGAACACACCTACTCATTCAAATGTTTGTCTTCATTTGTACTATTTTCTACATTGTACAGTAATAGTGAAAACATCAAAACTATGAAATAACACATATGAAATCATGTAGTAACCAAAAAAGTACTGAACAAATCAAAATATATTTTGTATTTTARATTCTTTAAAGTAGCCACCCTTTGTCCCTCTTAATTGGGTTGAGGTTGGATGATTGTGGAGGCCAGATCATCTGATGCAGCACTCCATCACTTTCATTMTTGGTCATATAGCCCTTACACAGCCAGTAGGTGTGTTTTTGGGACATTGTCCTGTTGAAAAACAAATGATAGTCCCACTAAGCACAAACCAGTTGGGATGGCATATCGCTGCAGAATATTGTGGTAGCCATGCTTGTTAAATGTAACCAATCACTGACAGTTTCCCCAGCAAAGCACCCCCACACCATCACACCTCCTCCTCCATGCTTCACGGTGGGAACCACACATGCGGAGATCATCCCTTCACCTACTTAGTGTCTCAAAAAGTCAAAAATCTCAAATTTGGACTCATCAGACCRAAGGACAGATTTCCATCGGTCTAATGTCCATTGCTCGTGTCTCTGGGCCCAAGCAAGTTTCCTCTTCTTATTGGTATCCYTTAGTAGTAGTTTCTTTGCAGCAATTCAACCATGAAGCCCTGATTCACACAGTTTCCTCTGAACAGTTGATGTTGAGATGTGTGTAACTTTAACTCTGTGAAGTATGTATTTGGGCTGCAATCTGAGGTGCAGTTAACTCTGATGAACTTTTCCTCTGCAGCAGAGGTAACTCTGGATCTTCCTTTCCTGTGGCGTTCCTCATAAGAGCCAGTTTCATCATAGCGCTTGATGGTTTTTGTGACTGCAAAGTTCTTGACATTTTCCGCATTGACTGATCTTCATGTCTTAAAGTAATGATGGACTGTTGTTTCTCTTTGCTTATTTGAGCTGTTCTTGCCATACTATGGACTTGGTCTTTTATCAAATAGGGCTATCTTCTGAATACCACCCCTACCTTGTCATAACACAACTGATTGGCTCAATCACATTATGAAAGAAAGAAATTCCACAAATTAACAAGGCACACCTATTAATTGAAATGCATTCCAGGTGACTATCTGATGAAGCTGGTTGAGAGAATGCCAAGAGTGTGCAAAGCTGTCATCAAGGCAAAGGGTGGCTACTTTGAAGAATATCAACTATAAAATATATTTTGATTTGTTTAACACTGTTTTGCTTACTACATGATTCCATGTGTGTTCTTTCATAGTTCTGATGTCTTCACTATTATTCTACAATGTAGAACATATAAAAAATAAAGAAAAACCCTTGAATGATTAGGTGTGTCCGAACTTTTGACTGGTACTGTATATGTGCACTATAAAGGGAATAGGGTGCCATTTGGGACTCAGACTTTCACTTGCCCCGCCTCATTCCTTCATGATGTGCCGTCACAAAGCAGTTTTCATAAATTTGGGGTAAAATGTCTGTGTTCCGCGACCACCCCCATGCATGGTTTGATCCTACTGAGTCAAGCACAGGGAATCATAAAACTGCTTGTTTGTCCAGAAATGACCACAGCCATTATATCAACTCATACAAAAGTGTGTTTAATATTGAAGGGAGATATTAAATATTATTGTATTGTATTTCCACAAAACATCATACAAGAAGAGAGTGTGGGCAAAATGTGGAGGTGTCTGTAAAACGACTAAATAGTTTGATATGGGGAAAGCATGTTTTCACACAGCCATCCAAGAGATAAAACATACTGAAGTTGACCACTGTATCACTCCTTCGTTCTGAATACCACTCTTCAGATATATGTAGCTACATCAGAAGCCTGGCAGAGAGARCCAGAGCCAATCCTCTGTCTCTTTAGCGCTCTGCTAAGCAATGACTAATTTCTTCCATAGCTGGCCCAGACCCAGGCTGGGATTAAAACATTAACAACTATATTACTCCACACTGTAACCCACCACACCACACATCATTCAACAGCACTGCGGTGTACTGCCACATACTGACCTATGGGTGCGCTGTCCTATTCTAAATCACATTAATTGTGAGCGCTTCATACCCAAAGAAGCAAGCAGGGTTCATGTTTCTCAGCATGGCACTCTGTAAATATCAACAATAATGCAGTAGAGCCTTTGACTCCAAGACAGCTGATCCGAATGGGCCCTTATTCACAAAACTTTACCATAGTGCTGAATTCACTTTTCCACAGCGCTAAATTCACTTCTCTTTTGATAACTATTCCCTCATAACAAAGAGTTGTTTCCATAACAGACTATGTCAGAGAGAGGCCTGTGATGTTGCTACAGTATGTGTTTTGGGGACAGATGACCGGAGAGACCATGGCTGGATACCTGGTGCTCCGTTGTGGCTCTGTGCCCAGCCTGGCAAGTACGCCCAGCCTGGCAAATACACTCCAGCCCTCTCCTCTCCTCCGCTCTGCTGCGTCCACACACACAGTGGCTCCAGTGGAATGTGATGACCGTGTGCTGGACAAAGCTCTGCATTCATATCCTCGTGTTCCACGTCCCACTCCTCTTTGGTAGCCTGGTCACTGCCAGGCAGAAAACTAGGCTAGGGGGACACAGTCAGTTCACCCTGACCCTGACTCTGACCCTGGTCCACATGTGCCTGCCTACACACACCCCTGCACTAGATCCAGCTTAAGCCACCCTGCCTCCCTACCTCCCCTCTATTTCATCTTCTTCCCCTTTCACCTTTGCTTCCTTACCTCGCCCATCTTCAGACTAATCCAGCTCTAAGTGTTTTAATGCCATTTCAGTGAGGAGGGAGGGTGAGGGAGGGAGTGGAGGAGGGTGAGGGAAACTGATGAATGTATTATGCACCATGCCTCACTTAAGAATGGAAGGTTATGCTTCAGGGATTGATCAGTGAGCTGGAGATCATTTAGGATGATTCGTGTTATGGGAGGGCGAAGAAGAATGCAAGAAGGTGGTGTGTGTGTGTGTCCACAAGGGAAAATATCCAACATCCCCATGTGGACAAAGTTTAGGATTAGTGTTACAATTAGGGTTAGACTTAGGGTTAGGGTAAGGGTTAAGGTTAGGGAAATAGGATTTTGAATGGAAATCAATCCCACGAGGATAGAAAAACAAAATGTGTGTGTGCACGCAGTAGTGGCATCTGGAATGAAACCGCTGAATAAGCACCATTCCAGATGTGGGGTTGTGACTGGTAGGATAGGGTGGGATGGTAGACTAGATTGGGGCTGGTAGGATAGGGTGGGGCTGGTATTGGACTAGGGTGGGGTGGTAGACTAGGGCTGGGGTGGTAGGCAATGGGCGTGGGGCTGGTAGGATAGGGCCGGGGCTGGTAGGACTAGGGTGGGGCTAGTAGGTGGCTGGGCTGGTAGGAATAGGGCTGGGGGTGGTAGGACTAGGGCTGGGGCTGGATAGGATAAGGGCTGGGGCTGGTAGCTGGGGGGCTGGGGTGGTGGAGTAGGGCTGGTAGAATAGGGGTGGGGCTGGTAGGACTGGGCTGGGGCTGGTGGACTAGGGCTGGGGGCTGGTAGGAAATATGGCTGGGACTAGTAGGAATCTAGGGCTGGGGCTGGTAGGATAGGGCTGGGGCTGGTAGGATAGGGCTGGGACTAGTAGGACTGGGGGCTGGGGATGGTGGAATAGGGCTGGGGGCTGGTAGGACTAGGGCTGGGGCTGGTAGGACTAGGGCTGGGGCTGGTAGGAATAGGGCTGGGGTAGGTAGGGTAGGGCTGAGTAGATAGGGCTGGGGTAGGTAGGATAGGGCTGGGGGCTGGTATAAGGTGGCTGGGTGTGTAGGACTAGAGCTGTAGGCCTGGTAGGACTAGGGCTGGGGAGGTAGGAGTAGGGTTGGGGCTGGTAGGATAGGGCTGGGGCTGGTAGGACTAGGTGTGGCTGGTAGGATAGGGTGGGGTAGGTAGGAGTAGGGCTGGTAGAATAGGGTGGGGTGGTAGGAAGTAGGGATGGGGTGGTAGGATAGGATGGGGCTGGTAGGACTAAGGTGTGGCTGGTAGGACTAGGGCTGGGGTAGGGAGTAGGGCTGGTAGAGTAGGGCTGGGGTGGTAGGAGTAGGGCTGGGGATGGTAGGGCTGGGTGGGGTAGTAGGAGTAGGGCTGGTAGGATAGGGTGGGGTAGGTAGAGTAGGGCGGTGGATAGGGTGTGGTGGTAGGAGTAGGGCTGGGGCTGGTAGGACTAGGGTGGGGTAGGTAGGAGTGGGCTTGGTAGGACTAGGGCTGGGTAGGTAGGAGTTGGGGGCTGGTAAGGACTAAGGCTGTGGGCGTCATGAATTTTGCCGAAGATAATTGATTGTTAATTAACTTGAAACAGTTTGCATCTCTAGTTCCAGCATAGCTAAAGCCACTGATAATAAGCCATCTATAATATGGTGCGGGAGGGATGGCTGCCGTTTTACAGGTCCCAACCTGTGCTATTTGTTTGTTTTTTTTTGCATTGTTTATAACAATTTTGTACATAATGTTGCTGCTACCGTTCTTATGACCGAAAAGAGCTTATGGACATCAACAGCAATTCTCACCTCCAACTGACAAAGATTGTTTCTTTTACCTGTCTGCTCCAGTCCCCTGTCTCCTCCTGACAGCAGTCCTACTCACATCAATGAAATCTTGCTATACGTCAAGCGGCTTCTGGACGTGCACATCGGGGTCGAGGCTGGCAGTACCTGGTGGACTGGGAAGGATACTGGCTGAGGGCGGTGCTGGATGCACCGCCGTCACATTCTGGACCCCTCCTTTACGGGATTTTCTATTTTCTCCAACCTAGATAGCCTGGTCGGCCGCCGTGTCACATTGCTTGCACGCTTTGCTCTCCTGTGTCTCTCTTGACTTGCTTCTTCTCTCTTTTCTTTCTTTCTCTCTTCTCCTCTCTCTTTTTTTCTCTCCTCCCGTCCTTCTTCTTTTTCCTCTCTTCTCTCTCTTTCTCTCTTTCTCTCTTCTCTCTCTCTCTCTCTCTCTCTCTTCTCTCTCTCTCTCTCCTTTCTCTCTTCTCTTTCTATTCTCTCTCTCTCTCTCTCCTCTTCATCTTCTTCGTTTCTCTCTCTATATCTCTCTCTCTTCTCTGTGTGGGCGGAGCAGGTGTGCTGGAGTCAGAGCAGATTCCACACTGCTTGCTATAATCAAGACCTCTACAAATACTCAGCCCTGCCACTTCCACGCTGCCAGATCGTAATCTCTGCCCGCTCTGACTCTGGTCCCTGTCTCCAGTYCCACGTCTCGTCATSCTGCTACTCTGTCCTGGATTCCCCACTCTACTACTCCCTTGGATTCCCCTCCGGACCTGCTTACCCTGTCKMAACCCCTCCCGCCCCAGCCTCAGCCTCCGCACCTGGTTTCCAGCAACCCGCCCGAGCTTYCCCTGACCCGCACTCCATCTCCCCCCTGGGGTTCAATAAATACCTTGGTTACTTCATCCCAGTCTCCTCGTCTGAGTCTGCTCTTGAGTTCCCCTGTTCCACTGCACGTAAAATAATAAGTCAAGGCGTCTGAATACTTTACGAATGCACTGTATAGGCCTATGGGCTAGACTACATAAGGTGTGTAACTATGATTTGAAAAAATATAAATAAATCGCTCAAAAAAGGCATGCGCTGTTTCTTGCCTTACTGCACACGCTGGGTATCATTCACAAGTGATAATACATCTTTCACAAGTGATATGCTAATATTATCACCCACCAGACTATTCTTAATTTAATGTTGTCTTTACATATACTAAATAATACATATGTGATATTAGTTTGGATTCAGAATGGACCATTATCATGCACCTATCTCGGAACAGGGGCATGGGAAAAAAATGCATTTCATCTATGCACTTAAATTGCGAATGGAGGATATTTTTCCCATGGTCTTTTTCATGCCAGTCAGGCAGGTTATACTCCTGTTGTAAARAGAAGCAATGTGCTTACAGTTTTTCTTTTACATTCGCGAGGACCCATTTCTCAATACTTAGGTCACAGTGAGCACAACAACAGTCTATGTGGGCTAAACTTTGGAAAATGTTTCATTGCTTTGGCATAAAATGCATTCAATGACTACATCTTTCAAATTTCATGAATTCGTTTCTCACTCAGACACAACCACCACCAAACATGTTTACATATTCTTGTCAAAACATTTAAATTTGAGTTCAAAATCTAACAAAACACTAAATGAATAAGACAGCAATTTGCTACATTTCTACAGTAATACCGTATTGAAATATATTCCAAATCTAAAAATGAAATACTATCAAAACAATTAGACCAACCACAGCTGATTCCCATTGTAGCTGAACACCTACACAGGTGTTAGTCTTTCAATTACATTACCATCTATACAGAAGGGGACATCTTAGGAATAATGCTGTACTGTAATGTAAACATGGACCCAGCCAGAAATAGAGAAGTGGACCCAGCCAGAGATAGAGAAGTGGACCCAGCCAGAGATAGTGAGTGGACAGCAGAAATTGAGAAGTTTTGGCGCCAGCAGAGAGAGGAAGTGGGACCCGCCAGAGAGAAGAGAAGTGGACAGCAGAAATAGAGAAGTGGACCAGCCAGAGAGAAGTGGACCAGCCAGAGATAGAGAGTGGACCAGCCAGAGATGGAGAGGTGACCCAGCCAGAGATAGAGAAGTGGACCAGCCAGAGATAGAGAAGTTGACCCAGCCAGAGAGAGAGTGGACCCAGCCAGAGAGAGAAGATTGGACCCAGCCAGAAGAGAGAGAGAAGTGACCCAGCCAGAGGAGAGGAAGTGGACCCAGCAGAAATAGAGAAGTGGACGCAGCCGGATAGAGAAGTGGACAGCAGAGATAGAGTGGACGCCGAGTTGGAGAATGGACAGCCAGAGATAGAGAAGTGGACAGCCGAGATAAGAAGTTGCCAGCAGAGTAGAGAAGTTGGACCAGGCAGAAGATAGAGGAAGTGGAACCGCCAAGATAGAGCAGCGGACCCAGCCAGAGATAGAGAAGTGGACCCAGCCAGAGAGAGAGAAGTGGACCCAGCCAGAGAGAGAGAAGTGGACCCAGCCAGAGGTAGAGAAGTGGACCCAGCCAGAGAGAGAGAAGTGGACCCAGCCAGAGATAGAGAAGTGGCTGACAGAGGAAGAAGATTGCCAGGGAGGAACCACGCATGCCAAAAGATTATTTCCTGGTGTATTGCACAAGATGACACAAGATATGATGTGGATGAGAACCTGTGGCCAAATGCAGTAGACAGGGTTGACTAGCATTGCTACTGTATCTGTATCGGTAGATGGTGTATATACAAATTCTTGTATTTTGGAATCACTCAATGCCAAAAAATGTCATAAAACAATATAAAGCATATTGCATCATGTCTGATTCATTCCTGTAACATATACTGCAGTAAATTCTAAACAGTAGAGAGGTGTCATTCTTGTTATTGTAAATACATTTTACGAAAGAAAACATTGTGTAATGCTTTTTTAAGTCATTGTTTTTTGAGTGACAAAGTGTGCTTGTTGGATGACAACCTTTGCTAGTGTTATGGAAGAATGAGTTGATTTGAGACATGTATGAAGTGTTTTGGTGGTTTTAGTGCATTTTGAATGTGAAATTAACTGCTGGGCCAAGCTGAAAGTTGCTTAGGAGAACTGTGTGAAGAGTTTTGAAAAAGTGACCTAAGTATTGAGAAATGGGTCCTAGCGATTGAAAAAAAACGTAATATTAAGACAGTTGAGAAATAAATATAGTAGGCCTAGCCTATAGAAACCTGATGGGATCCTCCTCTTTTTAATAGAGGCCATCAAAACTCTGTTGTTTTCTCACACAATTGCATAGCCTACAGAAATGTTGTGCAACATGAGCTCATGGCCTCTCATGAAGTGTTTAAATTCATTTTTGATTACATTTGCATTGATGTCAGAGTGATTCGAGGGACAATAGAGAGCTGATCACCAGGCAGTTAGAATATTTGGTAGGCTACTAATGACCATCATCAGCATCAGAGCTTGGAGAAGCATAGATACCATGACTAAAGAGTCACGTGGAATTTGACTGGGATCATGACCGCTGGTGTGGCAGTAATATGTTCACCGTAACAGCCCTATCCAGATGTATTMATTTATCAAAAGAAAAGGTGTCTGTTGATGTGCCTATTACCTCTCTCTGTCTTCTTCTCCCTTAAACCATCTCTAACTGGCAGATCTATCTCAGTGTCTGGCTGACTGACTACAAATGAATGGGGAAAAGTTTGGGTGTGAGTGATGTCCTCTTCCTGAGGAGGAAGGAAGGAAGTAGGAGGATAATGATTTGCACACCCTAGAGACCAGGCAGGTGCCAAGACCTGGAGTTGATTATCCTATCTTCCCCGGGCCACCACCTAATTACACAAACCATTTCTGTCATATTAAAGGGGCAATGAAAGATTTAACTGTGGGGTTAGTGAGAGGTCTCCTAAGGCCTGCACCAAACACACAATACATGGAAGTAAGGACATCTTTAAGGTGGTTATAGAATAAAATTAAATRTACCACTTTAGTCTAACATCTCAAGTCATAATACTACCAAGTCTCTCTGGTAAGACTGGAAAAATGGTGACGTATATGAAGCTGGAGCGCTGACTCTGGACCATACAGTATAAACAAACACCATACAGTGTGTGGTGTGTTTATTGGAATATATTTTTGTCATGTAAGATTGCATGATATTACTAGGCAGTGTCAGAGGACAGCCCCAAAGAATTGGCAACGTCGCCAGTCACCCAAGTCATAGACTGTCCCCTCTGCTACCGCACGGCAAGTGGTACCAGAGCGTCAAGTCTATTTGTCCAAAAGGCTCCTTAACAGCTTCTACCCTCAAGCCATCAGTGCTGAACAATTAATCAAATGGCCACCTGGACTACTTACATTGACCCCCCCCCTTTGTTTTTACACTGCTGCTACTCACTGTTTATTATCTATGCATAGTCACTTTACCCCTACCTACATGTACAAATTACCTCGACTAACCTGTACCCCCGCACATTGACTCAGTACCAGTACCCCCTGTATATAGCCTCGCTATTGATATTTTATTAACTCTTTCTTGAACTGCATTGTTGGTTAAGGGCTTGTATGTAAATTTCACGTGAAGGTTTACACCTGTTATATTCGGCGCATGTGACAAATAAAGTTTGATTTGATTTGTATGGAAAGTGCCATGTATGTGAAATGTATTTAAAAAAAATCAATAATACTTTTTCTATTGTTTAATGTATGTGTTGAAACTGTCACAAAAACATACACTGATGTCTCTCTGCTGTCTGTCTGCTGTCTGTCTGCTCTGCTCTACTTCCCCTGATCTGATGTAGAGCCGAGCATCCCGTTATGTCCCGCTGTGTAATATAATAGAACCAYAAACTTTTAGCCTCCAAGGCTTTTTCCTCCAGGCCCTCCAAAAGACACCAACATCACATGGAGGCAAAAACACTAAGATGCAACCACACATGAACTGCCATGAAGTCACACAGACACACACGTGCCATAGTGTCTCACATAACACAGATGTCTCTCTTGTGTTTAGCATCATGAAGAGACATGGGAAATATGGATATTGTGTTTGTAACCGACCTGATAGACAATGGAAACCAAAGAGACAAGATTTACAACATTCTTTGTATGTCTCTTAATAATAAGTTCTCACAAAACCCTCTGCAGTAGACCAGCAGTKAAAACATAACCATACCAGAGGACTGTGGTCACCAAATACCATCACCCACTTATCTAATCAAGGTAATTTCACAATATAGCTGGGCTGTTGCTAGCGGGCAGACCATCCCTGATGGTTACAGCATACTGAGAAAAAATACCCAATGGATATGATTGTCCCTCTGTTTACAGAACAAAGTCAGACTAAGGCTCTYACAGTATAGTACCCAGGGTACAGTATCTTGTCACGCCCTGACCTTAGAGAGCCTTTTTATTTCTCTATTTGGTCAAGTCAGGGTGTGATTTGGGTGGGCAGTCTATGTTTTCTGTTTCTTTGTTTTTGGCCGAGTGTGGTTCCCAATCAGAGGCAGCTGTCTATCGTTGTCTCTGATTGGGGATCATACTTAGGCAGCCCTTTTTCCCACCATTAGGTTGTGGGATCTTGTTTTCTGTTTAGTGTTTCTACCTGACAGAACTGTGCGCTTTCGTTTTCATGTTTGTTATTTTGTTTGAGTGTTTTTGAAATAAAAGAATCATGAACACTTACCACGCTGTGCCTTGGTCCACTCCTCATACCACCAACGAGAGCTGTTACATATCTTTCTTCATATGAGTAAGTTGTTTCTGATGCTCTTATACAATAGTGGGGTGGCAAGTTGCCTAGTGGTTAGTGTTAGGCCAGTAACCGAAAGGTTGCTATATCTAATCCCTGAGTTGACAAGGTAAAAATCTGTCTTTCTGCCCCTGAACAAGGTAGTTAACCCACTGTTCCTAGGCTGTCAATGTAAATAAGAATTTTTTCTTAACTGACTTGCCTCGTTAAATAAACAATAGTTTCTATGTCAAAGGTTGTTATATTTATATTTCAGTCTTCTGTGATGTATATAAATTGTAATACCGGGATGCAAACTCAAAATGTGATACATTTTAACTCTATATATATGACAATGGTGTCATCTTTTTTGTAAGCCCATAACCATGTGTGTGAGGTGTTTACTTTTGTTTCAAAGTAGATTTGTGTAAGACTACTAAGAATCACTCTGTGTGACCMTGATTTAGCCCACTGCAGTAAAAGCTTAACACAAAGTATGGACCTTAATACACCCTGTAACAGTGTTACATTTAACCCTGTGTTGATTGTGCTGTGTACATAGGGAATAGGGTGCCATTTTAAGACACAGTTTGTCCTCAGATGAGCCCAGAGAGGCCCTCTAACTTCCCCTGCAGGGCCACACCATCTGCTTGGCAGGGGAGCTCTGATAGTGTCATCAGATTTAYCAGCTCACTTCCCTCCTGTTCTCCTTCCAGGTGTGACAGCATTCTTTTAAAGGCAGCCCCATGCACAATTGATGAGAGTAGATTGATTTCCTTACAAAGGTGGGAGGGTCCAGGTCAACTGATGTGTTGGTCTGAGGAAGCTCTGATAGTCAGCCACTCATATAGCCAAGCAGGAAACACCAGTCTGAAGCTACACAACGGAGAGAGGAGTGAAAACATAGCAGTCAGAGAGACAGACCTGAGTGTTTTCAATGGAGATCAAGAGTGTTTAGAGAACAAATCAGACATCCTGATTCTGCCCCGGTCTATTCTTACCTGATAAGCGTGTGACATGTTTTGGGGTGTAGGATGGAGGGGTGAAGTGTTTGGTAAGGCTTAATCTGAGGCTGTGTGTTTGTGTGCGTGTCAGACTGTCCAACTCCTTTCCCTAATGTGTTTGTGTAGTCCCAGTCACCCCAGGTTACTCTCACACTGTCACACACACTGGCAGTAATGTGTTTGTGTAGTCCCAGTCACCCCAGGTTACTCTCACACTGTCACACACACTGGCAGTAATGTGTTTGTGTAGTCCCAGTCACCCCAGGTTACTCTCACACTGTCACACACACTGGCAGTAATGTGTTTGTGTAGTCCCAGTCACCCCAGGTTACTCTCACACTGTCACACACACTGGCAGTAATGTGTTTGTGTAGTCCCAGTCACCCCAGGTTACTCTCACACTGTCACACACACTGGCAGTAATGTGTTTGTGTAGTCCCAGTCACCCCAGGTTACTCTCACACTGTCACACACACTGGCAGTAATGTGTTTGTGTAGTCCCAGTCACCCCAGGTTACTCTCACACTGTCACACACACTGGCAGTAATGTGTTTGTGTARTCCCAGTCACCCCAGGTTACTCTCACACTGTCACACACACTGGCAGACCAACAGAACTCTGAAATCCAAGCCCCTGCGTGCCGTGACTGCCGTCACCCAAGAGTGCTGGTTTTAGGTTCCGTGCTGGCGCCCATCTCTCCTCTCTCTCCAAATGCCACACGATGTCAGGTATCAGGTCTCAGACTCATCAGGTACTGGCAGGGCCCATTGAAACAAATCCAGTGAGGCCTCCCTGGCTCCCTCCACCACGCCCCGCTCAGGCCTCCCTGGCTCCCTCCACCACGCCCCGCTCAGGCCTCCCTGGCTCCCTCCACC